>NW_024871379.1:0-195000 GCF_019054845.1 Dipodomys spectabilis
CACCTCTGCCCTCACACAAGACGAGCCCTGCCCCCCCCACCTCTGCCCTCACACAGGATGAGCCCTGCCCCCCCACCTCTGCCCTCACACAGGACGAGCCCTGCCCCCCCCCACCTCTGCCCTCACACAGGATGAGCCCTGCCCCCCCCACCTCTGCCCTCACACAGGATGAGCCCCCCCCACCCCTACCCATGCCTCTGCCCTCACACAGGGATGAGCCCTGCCCCCCCACCTCTGCCCTCACACAGGACGAGCCCTGCCCCCCCCACCTCTACCCTCACACAAGACGAGCCCTGCCCCCCCACCTCTGCCCTCACACAGGACGAGCCCTGCCCCCCCACCTCTGCCCTCACATAGGACGAGCCCTGCCCCCCCCACCTCTGCCCTCACACAGGACGAGCCCTGCCCCCCCCCACCTCTGCCCTCACACAGGATGAGCCCTGCCCCCCCACCTCTGCCCTCACACAAGACAAGCCCTGCCCCCCCCACCTCTGCCCTCACACAAGACGAGCCCTGCCCCCCCACCTCTGCCCTCACACAGGACGAGCCCTGCCCCCCCCACCTCTGCCCTCACACAGGACGAGCCCTGCCCCCCCACCTCTGCCCTCACACAAGACGAGCCCTGCCCCCCCACCTCTGCCCTCACACAGGACGAGCCCTGCCCCCCCACCTCTGCCCTCACACAAGACGAGCCCTGCCCCCCCACCTCTGCCCTCACACAAGACGAGCCCTGCCCCCCCACCTCTGCCCTCACACAGGACGAGCCCTGCCCCCCCCACCTCTGCCCTCACACAGGACGAGCCCTGCCCCCCCACCTCTGCCCTCACACAAGACGAGCCCTGCCCCCCCCACCTCTGCCCTCACACAAGATGAGCCCTGCCCCCCCCCACCTCTGCCCTCACACAGGACGAGCCCTGCCCCCCCACCCTCTGCCCTCACACAGGATGAGCCCCCCCACCCCTACCCATGCCTCTGCCCTCACACAGGATGAGCCCTGCCCCCCTACCTCTGCCCTCACACAGGGACGAGCCCTGCCCCCCCCACCTCTGCCCTCACACAGGACGAGCCCTGCCCCCCCCACCTCTGCCCTCACACAAGACGAGCCCTGCCCCCCCCACCTCTGCCCTCACACAGGACGAGCCCTGCCCCCCCACCTCTGCCCTCACATAGGACGAGCCCCCCCACCCCTACCCATGCCTCCGCCCTCACACAGGACGAGCCCCCCCCCTCACACAGGACAAGCCCCCCCCTCACACAGGACGAGCCCCCCCCTCACACAGGACGAGCCCCCCCCCTCACACAGGACGAGCCCTGCCCCCCCCACCTCTGCCCTCACACAGGACAAGCCCCCACACACCACCAGGCTGTTCTCCTGGGTCTCAGTGGATGCCCAGTGTCCCTTCTAGAAACTTCTAGTGCTCCTCTCCTTCTCATGAAAAGCTCACCAGATCTAGAGCTGGGGAAGAAAGAAATTGGGTCTAAGGAGAGGGGAGAAGGCAGGAATCAAGAGCCTTGTGGAGTCACCCAGTGAGGCCTCTAGCATGGCTCTGGACGCTTCCTAGCTCACAGCCGCCAAGCCCACACCCAGCTTCCTGACCAGCCCCGGGCTGCAGCCCAGCCAGGGGCGGAGGGTCACGGGCAGGGCCCGGGCAGGGACGGGGGGCGAGGGCAAAGCCCAGACCGAGCGCACACACAGCCGGAGACGCGGGCTGGGCGCACGGGGCGCAGAGCCGCCCGAGGGAGCGCTGCAGCTGCTCTAGACTTCATTCACCCTCCGCCAAGAGGGCCCACAACACGGGCTCCCGTCCGCCTTCACACGCCAAGGGCAAGGGTCAGAGCGTACTTTGAAACTATGAACATTTTGGCTCCATCTCTGGCCGCGGAGCCCTCGGTCCAGCGCCCACGTGACCTGCTCCCGCGGGGGGAGCACACCGCGCCGGTCCCGCACCAGGAGCGCCGAGGCCTGCCGCGGCCACCGGTGACGTTCACAGACGCAGAGTGGCCCCGTGCGCGCGCGGCCTGCCTGGCACCTGCGCGGGTCGGTCACGCACGGCCTGCCTGGCGCACCTGCGCGGGTCGATGCCCGCACGGCCTGCCTGGCGCACCTGCGCGGGTCGGTCACCGCGCGGGCCCTGCCTGGCGCACCTGCGCGGGTCAGTGCCCGCACGGCCCTGCCTGGCGCACCTGCGCGGGTCGGTCACGCACGGCCCTGCCTGGCGCACCTGCGCGGGTCGGTCACGCACGGCCCTGCCTGGCGCACCTGCGCGGGTCGGTGCCCGCACGGCCTGCCTGGCGCACCTGCGCGGGTCGGTGCCCGCACGGCCTGCCTGGCGCACCTGCGCGGGGTCGGTCACGCACGGCCCTGCCTGGCGCACCTGCGCGGGGTCGGTGCCCGCACGGCCTGCCTGGCGCACCTGCGCGGGTCGGTCACGCGCGGCCCTGCCTGGCGCACCTGCGCGGCCCCCGTGCCCGCACTGCCCTGCCTGGCGCACCTGCGCGGGTCGATGCCCGCACGGCCCTACCTGGCACACCTGCGCGGCCCCCGTGCCCGCACTGCCCTGCCTGGCGCACTGCGCGGGGTCGGTGCCCGCACTGCCCTGCCTGGCGCACCTGCGCGGGTCGGTGCCCGCACGGCCCTGCCTGGCGCACCTGCGCGGCCCCGTGCCCGCACTGCCTGCCTGGCGCACCTGCGCGGGTCGGTGCCCGCACTGCCCCTGCCTGGCGCACCTGTGCGGGTCGGTGCCCGCACGGCCTGCCTGGCGCACCTGCGCGGCCCCGTGCCCGCACTGCCCCTGCCTGGCGCACCTGCGCGGGGTCGGTGCCCACACGGCCTGCCTGGCGCACCTGCGCGGGTCGGTGCCCGCACGGCCTGCCTGGCGCACCTGCGCGGGTCGGTGCCCGCACTGCCCTGCCTGGCGCACCTGCGCGGCCCCGTGCCCGCACTGCCCTGCCTGGCGCACCTGCGCGGGTCGGTGCCCGCACGGCCCTGCCTGGCGCACCTGCGCGGGTCGGTCGGGATCCGCCCAGCCCCCACGGGCAAAGCTGCTTTCCTGTCCCTGCTGCCGCCTCTCAATCCGGACCACCTGGTTATAGCTCCCCACTCCACGCGTCCCCCCTACATCCTCCCCCCCTTCCCTCTCTTCCTTCATCCATCTCTTTCCCCCATTTATCCCTCCCTTCCTTCTTCTCTCCCTTCCATCCTCCCCTCACCCATCAAACTGTCTGTGCACCAGTCTAGCACTCACAAGACTCACCCCTGCCAGCGGATCAACAGTCTAGACAGGAGGGAAGGAAGCAAGGCAGACCTGCGCCAGTGGGTGCGGCACCAGGAGCGACAAGAGCCTGAGGCTGCCTGGGGCCTTCCTGCATCCGGGACTTCTTGCCAGCTGGTGCTTCTGGCCCTTTCCTACACTTCACCTTAGTTTTGGACAACAGTGCAACCCCCGCCCCCCCCCCCGCCCCCATTATAAGCCTGATTTATAGAAGGAAAGCAATGGGATTTTCTGTGACAAATTATCCAGACCAGAGTGACACAATGGGTTGAGCATGCTGATTAAATGAAATCACAACCAAACACAGTCTGTCTTCCACAGGTGTGGCCACTCCCCTCCACTCAGGTGAAGCCCACTCCTGGGTTAGGCTCTGCTGTAAATACAAAGGCAAACGCAAGCTCCTTCTTAGTTGTGCCTTCATCAGCGTGAAGTCCAGTGTGAGCACGCCGCCGTCACTGCTAGGGCGCGGAGTGTGCTGCGGGGAACAGCAGCGGCTTTGTGCACTCACTGGTCCTGAAGGAAGGAAGGTGGCTTTGATCAATAAACAACACCCACGGTGCCTGGGCTTCCCCCCACGTGAAGACTGATCGGTATAAAGCCACATGCCTCCTAGTGACTTCACGGGGGCCTCTGTAGAGCCGCTACCACAGAAGCTAAAGGCCAAGTAAATAAAAGAACAAAAGACATAAAGCACAACCTTGGATTCCCTTCAGATTCCATAACAAAGACACTATCTTAGTATGCTCTGTCCCTTTAAGTAATGTTGGTTGACGGTAAGCCTTGCTGGTGTTAAAGCAGGGTCGTGGTCAGGGCTGACCTCTGCTTGCTTTCCTGCCCTTGTTCTGCACACTGTCACATGACAATGTCTACGGCACCTGCCAAGTGTGACTTGCCCAAGAGAGCCCCTTCCACACCCTCCTGCCCTTCCTCTGGCCTCTGACGTTGCCAGTTGGGGTCTCATACTAGGTCAGAACAAGCCAGAGAACACTCTGCTGGCCTCAGCTGGACTAGTGGAACGAGCTGGAACTGTCTGCAGTGGCAGACAGACAATCCCACTAAAAGTGCACATTTGTCCTAAAGTCTTCCCTGTATGAACTCCTTTCTTACCTGGATTCCTGCCGAGGTGGAGTGCCCTCATTCCCATGGACAATGCAGATCCAGGGTGAAACACAGGGCAAACTACCAGAGATAAACCACTCATAAAGGAGAAAGGCTTGGGGCTGGGAAGGTGGCTCAGCGGTAGAGCAGTTCCCTTGAGCTGAAGAGCTGAGGGACCGCCCAGGCCCAGAGTTCAGCCTCCAAGACCAGCAAAAAAAAGGGAGGAGGAGGAGGAGGAGGAGGAGGAGGAGGAGGAGGAGGAGGAGGAGGAGGAGGAGGAAGAGGAGGAGGAGGAGGAGGAGGAGGCAGAGGAGGAGGAGGAGGAGGAGGAGGCAGAGGAGGAGGAGGAGGAGGAGGAGGAGGCAGAGGAGGAGGAGGAGGAGGCAGAGGAGGAGGAGGAGGAGGAGGAGGAGGCAGAGGTGGAGGAGGAGGAGGAGGAGGAGGAGGAGGAAGAGGAGGAGGAGGAGGAAGAGGAGGAGGAGGAGGAGGAGGAGGAGAAGGAGGAGGAGGAGGAGGAGGAGGAAGAGGAAGAAGAAGAAGAAGAAGAAGAAGAAGAAGAAGAAGAAGAAGAAGAAGAAGAAGAAGAAGAAGAAGAAGAAGAAGAAGAAGAAGAAGAAAGGCTTATTTTTGCCTAGCGTTCTGGAGGTTTCTGTCCATGGTCAGTTGTCCCAATTATCTCTGGGCCTCCAGAGACACAGTATAGCGCGATGGGGACGTACAGCAGAAGGAACTGCTCACCTCATGTCAGCTAGGAGGCGGAGACAGGAGGAAAACGCCAACACCCCAAGATCCCTTCAAGGGTCCCCTACCACCCAACTCCCTCCCGTTGGTCTCATCTAAACCAGTGCTTCCCACTGGTGTCACAGGCTGATGGCCAAGCTTTGGACGGTGGAGCCTCTGAGGGACGTTCAGATGACAGCCACACTTCCAGTCATTTCTTTAAGATTCTATTTTTATGACCTGAAACACTTCACAGTTTTGACACACTACCCTCTTTCTCCAGACTGGCAAGACATTTTAAGATTGCAAAAGGCAGCGGCCACACCTCTGACCAAGAAATAGGGAGCAAGCAAGCTGCAGTTGTCTGGGAAAGGTGGGAAGAGGTCTGGGAGCCCAGCGGGGCGGGAGGTTGGGAGTTGGGGCAGGAGGGGTGGGGAACGGGCATGGGTGGGGTGGGGTGGGGTGGGGTGGGGTGGGGGGGACTGCCATGTGCCGGGCCCCAGCTGCCTGCACTGCATGGGGTCCAAGCTACCAGCGCTGGGTGGTAATGGGCAATGCTGTATGTACTCTTGCCCTGCCCAAGGCCCACAGAGGCCCCCCCAGAGGCAAACTGAGGTCAAAGGAGCCCAGGCTGCTGGCCAGAGCACTTCCATTGCCGGGGCTCAGAGACCGGACCCCCCTCTCCAGTCCTGTTTGAAGACACGGCCCAGGGTCTGGAACGGCAGATGGGCTGGTGTTCCCGCTGTTGTCTTCCCAGCGTCTGGCCTAGGTAAGAGGCCTAACCTCCCTCTTCCTTCCTCATTTTCAGAAAGTAAAGAGAAACGAGAGTCTAGTCCCCTTGTTTTTCAAAGGTGTGATCTGAAGACACGGGCCTGCCTGGTGGGGGTGTGCCCTGCTCCCGCCTCCGGGTGTGTAAGGGAGCGGTGTGGTGGACCAACCCAGGAATGGCTACCTTCCTTGGTCCCGGTCACGCTGGGGTGAACGAGGCCTGTGTAAGGCGTCTCCCCATTCACTGGCAGAAGGTGAGCTGCCAGTGTAAACCCCAACAGAATTCTCCAGTGGCTTCCTTCACAGAGCGCAGCACAGAAACGCAGATTTCCACTCTGCTGGGCTGTGAATCCGGCCAGCTTCTGGTTGGGGGTCTGCAGTTCCAGAGGGCTCTGACTTCTGTATTAGTTACTTCAAGTGCACCCATCTTCAAAGGAATTCACTGGCCCAGGATATTTGAATTAATCATAAAATCTGTCTCTGGGAGAAAAATCATATACTCTTGGTTTTTCCCTCAGCTTCTGGCTTTAAAGCTCTGCTCATCACTCAGGACCAAAAACAAGATTTAAAAATACATCTTGGCCTCGGGGAAGAAGAATAATTCGGGCATGAAAACTGAGCTAAATTGAACAGGGATTCTTCTATCAGTCTTGCCAATAGAGCTCTCATAAGGAATCTGGGCTCTTTGGAGATAAACAAAGCCCAAGAGTTGATGCCGGGCTTTGACTGGGTACAGATACTCTTTTATTGGTGTTATTATTATCTTCAAGAAGTTTTACAAATGCAGTGAATCACCATCAGCCTGCCATCACTCTCCCGCATCTCTCCCAACCCCTTCCACACCCTCAAGTTACAGTCACACATTCTCTTTGGCAGATGTGGGTCTTGAACTCAGGGCCTGAGCACTGTCTCTGAGCTCTTTTGCTCAAGGCCTAGCGCTCTACCACTTTGAGCCACAGCTCCACTTTTTGAGTGGTTCATTGGAGATAAGAGTCTCATGGGAACTTTACTGCCCAGACTGGCCCCCAAGCAGGATCCTCAGATCTCAGCTCCTGAGTAGCCAGGATGACAGGTGTGAGCCACCAGTGCCAGGTTTCAGATATTTTACTTTTGCTTTTCTCTGTCTCCAGCAGACCATAGAGCCTGCTCTTGGGTCAAGGTCCCAGTCTGCTTTCTCCTCTTCAGAGGTGCACGTGCATGCTGTGAGCAATCGCTCACGCAGCCCCTGACCCCTCGAAAACAGTCATCAATGCCATGCTCGAAAGGATGGGACCTTTGGAAGCACTTACCATAGGTCACATTCAAAAACAGACACTGGCTTTATTATGATATTTCTACACTAAAAGTCCGGCCTCATAGATGCCTCCCTGAGTGGCCATTTCCTTCATTTTACTAAAATGACCTTCCCATTTCCTTTTTCTTCTTCTTCAGGTCAAATGAGGGCTCCCTAGTGAACATGCTGATTATTTCAAACAGTCCTAAGAGAGAGCCTGCTGAGATCATTTTCTGTAGAAAAGTCATCTTTTTGAAGAGATATTACCTCTTGATACATAACCCTTGTGTGACAAACAGTATGCCAAGGTTTTATTTAGCTCTGTACAGTGACCAAGTTTTAGCTGAATAAACAAAATGAATGACCAAATTCCAACTAGAAAAGTACACGACTCGGTTCATGTTTAAGAACTATCTGCGTTGGAATCAGGGGCTGTGTCTGGCATGGCCTGTATGAAGTGAGTGTTCCCAATGCTGTCTGGCCTGATCCTCTCCTCCTCAACGGGCATCTGACCCTGGGTCTCTCAGCAGAGAGCTCCACGCACCTCAGGGCTTTGACCGTGCTTCTCCAAGACTGACGTGGCCACAAAGAGGGCAGTGGAGAGAACGGAAGGCTGCCTTCAGCGTGGACGGATGCAGAGGCCTGGCCTGGGCCAGCACTGAGGGGCAGGCGTCCAGTCCCGTGCTGACAAGCCTCCGTGGGACATCTCCAGGCAGGAGGAGACACGGAGCGGTGACAGGGTGTCACGAGCGCGGAGTGCATGGCTACCTAGCCAGCCGCCTCCAATCCAGCCTCGGGGGGACGTGAGTCAGGAACCCAGCGAGGCCTTCCCAGCGGGGGCAGAGCCGGAGTCCTGAGGAGCGGGGCCCCACGGGGGCTGTCGGGAGGAGCCTCTGCTGGGAACGAGGCAGCACCAGATACTTTCATCCGGTGTCTCCCTGGGCGATGGGAACCAAGGCAGGACCGGGCCCTGGCAGGAGATGACCAAGGTCCTCGCATCCACTGCAGGGCTGGGGGTTTTGCCGGACACCCCCGCTCCCAGGATTGGGGCTGGCTCTCCTCTGCCCAGCACCTGGCGGCAGCTTTGCTCTGTCCGCCCGCGGCTACGGCAGAGCCCGTTTCCCAGCTCCCGCTCCAGGCCTCAGGATCACACTCCTCCGATGCAAGCCACGCTCCTTCCCTGCTGCTCACGCCATGGTCTCAGGCCCTGGCCAGGCCTCTCGTCAACCCCTAATCACCGCTGCGATTTCTGGTCTGGGAGGTGTCCGAAGCCCCCTCTGCCACGTCACCTGCTTCCAAGCTGCTAGGAGAGCCTTCTTCGGGTCTCCCAGCCTCCCTCTGATTCCCGATGCAGCTCAGGCTCTCTGCAGCCCAGCTAGCCATGGGAGCCACGGGATGTGGCTATACCACCATGCCTGGAACAGGAGGCGCAGGCGCAGGCTCCGCGCATCTGGCCAGCTCAGGTGAAGGCCTCGTGATGGGCAGCGCCACAGCAGCCTGCATGCACAGGAGACCACAAGACAGGACAGGAAGCCAAGAGGCAAGGAGGGTCCAGGGCCTCTCTCTATTGCTCCATTTTTAATAACGAGGGCAGCTCCGAGGCCAGCCTCTCCATCCCATGACACCAGGGTCACCCTCCGGCTTCTTGCCATCAGCACAGCAGCCAGCGCTCAGGGCGGCCGTGGCGCCCCCGCTCGCAGCCCGGCCCTGAGAACAGCCCCGCACCCTCCTCTGAGAACTCCTCCTGCCCATCAGCCTGCTGTGCCAGGGCAGCGGCGCTGTGTGTCGTTGGCGAGCTCAGTCTGCGGAGCGTTTCTGGTGGTACTGTCAAGCCGACCCGAGTCACCCGTGAGGGGCCGACGTCAGCTCTGTGTAAGTCTTGCGGCTCTAGTCACTCCAACGGACGTTTCCACATAGCCACGGCTGCGCGTGAACTACATCCTAGAACCTGGTTATTAGCCTGTCCTGGTTAATTCGTTGGCTGAATCCACAAGTGCCGCCTGACCTGCTTTTGGCTTCCTCTTGTTGCTGGGATGGCAGACACGGCCCGTCATGCCCAGCTTCCCTCCGCTGGGATGGAGCCTCACTGATTTTCCGGCCAGAGCTGGTCTGGAACTGTGATGTTCCCATTTTCAGCTTCCCGCATGGCTGAGACCACAAGTGTCCATCGCCAGTATCTTCCTTCTTCCTTTCTGAGGTGGACTCTCGCTCTGGTGTCCAGGCTGGCGCTCAGGTGATGCCCACCTCTGCCCTCTGAGTAGCTGTCCTACAGCTCTTACCACCATGCCCACAGATACACATGTTCTTTGGCAACTGTGAACCTTCAGCAGAGCAAGATTTAAGTTGGACTAAAATATGACTGCATATTGCATAGATGATGGAGTATTTTTAATTTTTATCATTATTAAAGTTGGTGCCATTTGTTCCTAGCATTTATGCCAATATCAGCAGTAGGTATTTAGTTGAAATACTAGATTGTTTCTGTTTTCAGCCATACCACATCAAAAAAAACACAACTCATTGCTTTAAAAAAAAACAATAAATTCTGTTCCAGGCCAGCCAGCTTGTAGAAAGAGCCAAAAGGTGTTCCAGGCAGTAAATCTTGTGCTTTGTTTGTTCTTTGTTTTCCTATAAGCACAAAAGATACAGAAGGTATATGCTAATGGAATCTAAAGGAAGCATTAGTAATTTACACAGGATGGTGTTTGCTTATAATATTCTTCTTTAACTCCACTGCTACTGCTCACACAAGAACTACAATACGCCTTAGGGATAACACCAGAAGTTCCTCAGACTGCAGCAAAACAAGGACCCAGCACCGCAACACCTTTGATGGTCTATAATAATTAGCACGGTCTGACGAGTTTACCCTAGGTCTGCTATCACCCAGGCTCAGTTACAGCAGCTGCTCTGGTGCTGAGGCCCAACCACGGCAGAGCCCACAGCTCCTTTGGACCCCCCACCAGTAAACACTGCGGTGTGGACACCAGGCCTCACCAGAGAACCCTGGGCTGGCGTTAACTGTCATCATCAGGACACGTAGGTGGCGTTTGACCATCTTCAGTGGGTTGTAATTGGCACACCAATTATCACTGGTCTTTCCCATGTTTGATGATGCAGTGGTATCTTACAAATTCACTGCAGCTATGCAACTACCAACACCACTCAGCACTTTCGGTGTCCCCCAAACGCCACGCGCCTTTGTAGCCCCTTTCCATCTTCCCAGTCCAGCCGGCCTCGAGTCTCCCGTCTATGGACCTGCCTGTTCTGAATGCTCCACGCAGACCAGTTGCCCTGTGCCGGCCTTTGTGTGATTTCTCGCCAAGCATGGTTTCAAGTCTCGCCAAGTCGGAGCATATGTGCATATCTCATTCTTTTCTTTAAACACCGAGTTCCATTCAGGGTCCACTGCGAGAATGCACAGGAGGTCCAGAGGCTTCCGGGGCACCCTGCCCTCACACTCACAGCCTCGCTGCTGCCCACACCCCCTCGGTGGTGCTGCCAGCAACTGCGGGCCCCAGCCACATCACCGCCACTCAGAAGGGCCTGTGCCGGGGTGCGTGTAGCGGCGTGGCCGGGCAGCTCGGGGCCTCAGGTTGCGAGCGCGGCCGGTGGCACTGCCACCACAGCAGTCAGCTGGGTCCCCGCTGGCCGCTTCTGGAGCCGGCGTGCTGCTGCTCCGTGGTCCTGGAGTTGGACCCTGCGCTTTGGTGGACCATCTCTCTTGGGCCTCCTTGGGCCCGGCAACCAGGCCCACAGAATGTTCTAGAAAGTCTCCACTAGAACTTCTTAGGACCGGCTCTTTTCGATACCACTATGTATTCGAGTAACCTTTTTAGGGAATGGACCAAACTTCTCACGTCTTTTAGCTTTGTTCCTTGTCTTCAGAACAGGCTGAAGGCTGAGCGAGGGAGGCCCGGGCCTCTGGCCATGCCAGCAGTGGAGAGGCCTGCAGAGGCCGGCCGCCAGTGCCCCTCCTCCTCCTCAGGTTTGCTCTCTGGAGGCCAGGACCTCATGGAGCCGGTGCGGCTTTGCCTCCCTTCTGTCCTTCAAGCTCTTCTCCCAGGACTTCCTACTTGCCTGCTAAATAGTCAGCTGTGAGTTACTCCCACCTTCAATTTGTTCCTTAAAATCCAATTCATTCTCTACTAACCACCTACCCATGTGGACAGTGTCCAGACAGATGCCGGCTCCCAGGGGAGTGGACGGTCAGGCTGCGGCTCGCCTTGCCTTTGCTGGCTCACCTTTGCCAGCAAGTGTCCACAGAGCGCCGTCCTGCCAGCTGCCCGCTGCCTGAGCATTTGGACACCTGGTTTCTTGTCCCAGTTACTGAGTTCCGGAGTGGCCACCAATGGTGAATGACCAGCTCTGGTGATGAGGGAGAGGAAAGGCCCGCTCAGGGGTGAGGGTCCTGCACTAGAGGGCTTCCTTATAAATGTGGACACATTCCTGTAAGGGGCAGGTGGGGAGTGGGAGGTATTCTCAGCAGAGAGAGGCTGGGGCCCTGAGACCGGAGCCCAGGCCAGTGCTCTCCCCCAGGAGGCTGGCAGCCTCACTGAGCCACACGCAGCTGTCAGACGCCCATACGCAAGGCTGAGCCAGAGGCCTGCATCTGCCAGCCCAGGCGCTGGACCAGGCTGAGCTGGGAGGCGCTGCCCCAGGGAACAGTGACGCGTGGCAGCAGATGTGGCTGCCAGTTAGAGGCGAGGGCTCCAGGCCAATGACAGGACACAGAGCTTCCTGCCACAAAGTTTCTAAAACAAAATACATGCAGTTGGCCATGCCACTTCCTGTCTCTCCACTGCATTTCCTAAGTTTTAGAACCACAGATCTGCTTATGGTCAGAAATGCTACAGGAATGACCTCAAGGGAAATACCTGCCTTTGTCAAGTAAGAGACTTCACGGGACGCTGGCTCGGTCAGGGCCACAGCTGCTTCTGTCTGTGCTGACCGACCCTCCTCCTAGCAAAGCTGTTTCCTGCCCTTTCACTACATGGGCCGGTGACGCCAGGATTCATAACCAAAGAGAACCATAAAAGCCTGGCCAACCCAGCCTTCATCTTCACTAGACAGTGAGATATGCAACATGTCAAGCAAGGGTGGCCGTGCCGGCCCCGGGTGAGTCCTCAGCTCTAATCAAGCCCTGCCATTCTGCTGAGTTACAGTCGCTGCTTCTGAACAGAGCCAGTTCCCAGTGCCCCTGGGACTGAGTGCCTCTTCCCCACACCCTCTCCGCCCTGGTCTTGAAGCACCATGCAGATGCTAATTAGTGGTTCTCACGCTGCTGTTTGGGTGACCCATTGTCACCGAAGATGACACAGACAAGGCTCTGAAACAGCATCACCAAACAAGCCGCCCACACCAGCCAGGGCCTCACACCCTTCTGCCCCAAGCTGTGTCCAGCCTCCTGGCTAGTCAACTGCCGAGAATCTCTAGGCCACCAGTTTTAGAAGCTCGTCAGGCTGCGCGCTGTCCTCTCTGCACTGTGACTGTGATACACTAAATAGCTCCCTGTTTTCTGGGGCCCCCCTCGTCTGTTGCTCGCCGAGCTCTGGTGGGAGCTGCCTCTAACTCCGCTGTGCTCATGCCCAGCCTACCTTCCCGCCTGCTCCAGCATGCCTCCCTCGCACAGCTGTGGCCAGACTTATGTCCCAGACGATGCTCAGTTGGTTCTGCTCTGGCTCAGGAATGCACAAAGCCAGTGATTACTGACCACAGCATGTCCCTGCCCTGAAGACTTCTGTGCTCTCGTCCACTGCCACGTAGGCTTCCCCTGAGGGCCGTGGTCTCAGGCTGAGCTTCTGAGCTGCCCCTGCCTCACGCCCTGGGCTGCTGCTTCCTTAGCAATGCCTCCCCACCCCGCCGCGGACCGGGCCTCTGCCTGCTCGTCATGTCACCATTTTCTCTGTGGCCTTGTTCCCATTTCAGATGGGAAACTCCTCACACTGTCGGCTCAGGATCACACAGGGCCAGGCCAAAGCGAGGGGCCGGCTGGGCTAGCTCGGTTCAGAAGCCTGGATCCTTCTCAATCACCGGGTCCAACAGCTGCACCAGAGAAGGGCTCACCTCCGGGCTTCCAGATCCTGGACCAGTCACGTGATGTGCAGAGGTGTTCCAGACAACACGGCGGGATCTCTGGCCTAAAATGGAGCTCACTAAGTCAAGTCTGCAGGCAGGCTGTAGCCACTAAAATCAAGAACTGTTTATATATCTCAGCAAATGCTTGGTGCCACATGACTGGCACAGGTGGGCTTCTACAGAAGAAAGAAAACACACATGGTGTGCTGACGTTTAATGCTGAGAGCTCCCGGACCAAGCACTGGGCACACTCCATTTTGGATGAGTATGAAAACATGTTTGTCATTGTGAGCAGCCTGCCAGCCCGGGTCCCCAATGTCCTCCACTCTGCTCTGAGCACACAGCCTGGCCGTCCCCGCCCCCAGGCCTCGCCTCTGCCTCATGGTTGGCTAACACCGGGCTTCCCAGCCACCTCCATGCTGCATCTGCACTCCGTCGGGCCCTCAGTGGTCCTAAAGCCTCTCTGATGCTAAAATGATACCCTCCAAACACATCAAAACTTGAAAGCTGGTGTCTATCTGATCTTCCCCATGAACTACCGGGACACTTTACTTGTATCTCTCTGCAAACACATACTCTTTTCTGCACGCTGAAATGACCGACCATAATCTTCTCTTGATTGCAACATGTATGAAAGCAGATGTCTCCACTCCCAGGAGCCTCCCTGCTAGAGGGGGGGGGGTCGCATTTGTTTATCGTCTAATGAAGGGGTGACAAAATTCCACCCATCTTTTCTTTTGGTACGGACATTTAATTTTATCTTATAGAACTATTTTGCCTTTAAGCCTCCTAAAACAACCATTCTGGGAGGAAATCAATATAAACCAGCAAGGCACCCTGGTAAGACCTTTGTTACTTGTGCCAGTTAACCTTCCAGCTGTCCTGCGGAGGGGTCGGGCGTGAAAGCAGGCTTAGCCAGGGTGGGCTGCCACGGTGAGCGCGCTCAGTAACCTGTCACGTACAGCTCAGGAAAACCTCCCGGAATGGCTTTCATCCTTACAAGTGTTTAATGTTTCAGTGTAGTCTTCTTCTTTTTAATATGTAATTAAACATATTATCTTTAAGTACCTGTACAAAGGAGTTTCAATTCAACATGCCAGCTTATGAGTCTGAGGCATCTTCAGCTTTTTTTTTCTGTACTGGGGGTTACCCTCAGGAATTCACGATTGTTAGGCTTATCCTTAATAAATATTTATGGACAAAAGAATGGGCTTTGGGCACATTGTTCAAGCCTTTTACACTCAGTCCCACATTTGCAAAGTAAGAGATTCAGACAAACAATTGTCATGATTATAACAATGTCTTATCTCAGATACTTATTTTTCCCAATTATCTTTCATACAGAATTAAAGTAATTATAATCAAACTTCATTAATTTAGAGTAATGGGAACATTGTCCATCTAACTCACTAAAAAGTTGAATTGTACAATTGTAAGAGAAATGTAATTTTTTGAATTTAATAAATGAGGGTATAAATGAACAAAAGGAGATAAGTTACAGAATAGGATTTCTATGTTCATGCTTTAGCATGATGAATACAAAATTTAAAATATCTGAACAATATAGTGCTGCCTTTGGATGCTCAAGGCTTTCCATGTAGCTGTCTTGTGTTCCGTCATGTCATTCATTCTTGTGTTATGTCATTCATTCTTGGGTTCCATCTCAAAAGGTAGGGAGCATGTTTTAGCGGCTTTGTGAAAAAGCTCTTGGGAAATTCCAGGAACAATCTGGAAGTTTCTACTCAATAGTTAGACTAAATTTTGTGTCCCTATGGGAAAAAAAATCTCTGGTGAAGCCTCAACTGTATTTGGAGTCAAGGCCTTTAAGAAGGTAACTGAGGCTAAGTGGGCTGTGTGTGTGTGTGTGTGTGTGTGTGTGTGTGTGTGCTAATCCTGGGGCTTGAACTCAGGGCCTGGGTGCTGTCCCTTAGCTTCTTTGCTTAAGGCTAATGCTCTACCATCTGAGTCACAGCTCCACTTCTGGCATTTTGGTAGTTACTTGGAGATAAGAGTCCCATAGGCTTTCCTATCCAGGCTGGCTTTGAACCATGATCATTAGATATCAGCCTCCTGAGTAGCTAGGATTAGTGTGAACAAGCTATGTGATGTCTTAAGGGTTGGGGGCCCAATTTCATAGGGTTAGTGTTCTCAGAAGTGCCACCAGGTAGCTGGCTGTCTCCCCACTGTGCTCAGAGGTCTTGTCAGCACAGGGCAAGCGGATGCCTGCCCACAGGCCAGGAACAGGCTTCGAGGATGCCTCCCTCCTGGCTTACAGATGTGGGCTTGTGGCCTCCAGACTGTAGGAAATAAATTCATAGGGGTGTGCTTTCCAGTGTTCGCACCAACAGTCTGTGAATGCAGCAGGTCGTAAAGTCATGAGCCTTGGCCTCTGCCTCAGGCTCAGGGGAGGTGGGAACACCAGGCCCCCATTCCTATTCCTTCATCTGCCTCCTCTCCTCTTCCACTCCACCCCCCTCAGCCCCTCCCACCCTTCCCCACTTACCCCGCCCCTTCCCGTCACTGTTAGTTCTGTCCATGCTTTAAGAGAATGGGGGGGGGGGGGAGGGATTGGGTGGGGGGCAGGGGGAGGCTGGGAAGGGATGTGAAGGGTAAACAAAGGAGGAGGCTGCAATGCTTGGTAAGAAATGTACTCATTATCTTGCCCAAATAATTGTAACCCCTCTGTACAGTATGTTCACAAAAAATAAAAAAAGGGGCTGGGAAGGTGGCTCAGTGGTAGAGTGCTTGCCTTGCATGCATGAGGCCCTGGGTTCGATTCCTCAGCACCACATAAGCAAAAAGAAAAAAGCCGGACGTGGCGCTGTGGCTCAAGTGGTAGAGTGCTAGCCTTGAGCTGAAGAGCTGAGGGACAGCGCCCTGGCCCAGAGTTCAGGCCCCACGACCGGACCAAAAATAAATAAATAAATAAATAAAAAAAAGAGAATGCCCAACAGAACGGCTTCAGGGAGAATGTGTTCTGTGCCCTCAGGGGTAGCAGTCTTTCATGAAGAGGGTGTGGTGGAGCAGAGAGAATCCTGTGCTTTGCGAATCACCCTGGGTGCTCCTCAGTCCAATCAGGTTGACAGCCAAGAACCATCACATCTCCTCTCCTTCAGGTGTCAGGATTAACCTACTGACACTAGAGTGGTTGCCAAGGCCAAAGCCAAGCAGCCAATATGTCAGTTCGGCATATTTACCATTTAAACTTTGAAAATAGTCAAGAAAGAATCAAAGGTCACACAGTACCTGGCCCTGGATGGCTCGGATTGAGTGCCATCATCACATGGAAGAAGGACATCTTCATCCACGGGTCCCTGGGGACAGAGCCAAGGCCTCTTTGCTCACCTTGTGCTCCCAGAGCAGGACACAGGTCCTGGGGATGCTGAGCAATGGATCATGGGATGTTTGGTCATATGGGAATGGAGGAGGCATGGAGCCCTGGGCAGCTTTCCTCCTCTTCCTCGTGCTGGGGCTAGGAGAACAGCGGTGAACACCAGGAAAGACTCATTTATCTTTAACCTTTTGAAGACTGTCAGCGGTGCTTCAAACAGAAAATGTATCTTAGCAGCCAGGCCAGAGATTGTCATTGCCTTGCAATATGGAGCTGTGGTAGATGACTACCACCAGGAAGGTAGGGAAATATTACCGTGGATCAGTTTCCTGTGAGGATAACGGCAAATTCCTGATCAACTGGAGTATTTCAAAGCACAGCACTCAATAAAAGACAATCAATGAATCATTTCGTGAAATGTTTATTTGTATGGTTTGCATGTGTCCCCACAAAATTCGTTGGGAAAACAATTCCCCAGCCCACATTTTGATAGCATCTTTGGTGGTAAGGGTTCGGGAGGTGAGCAGGGTCAATGAGTTCGTGAGGGTGGGCCCGCGCTCGCATTAGCTGCTTTGTTAGAGGGACAGGGGCTGGCCTGCATCCGCTCTCTCATCCTGTGGTGTCCATATTGAGACCGGCACCAGGTCCCTCACTCAGTGCTGGCACCAAAGTGGACTTCCATCCTACAGTGCCCTGTCTGTGGCACTATGCTGTAGCAATGCAAAACAAACCAAGACACTTACACAGCTTGACGATCTTCTTTTAAGGGTGTCTGTATGGATCGGGACTGCTCACTCCCAGTGGACAATGTGCGCCTAGCCTCGTGATAACCTGCTTTTCTCTTCCCGTTGTGGAAGTGTTTCGCTTGCTGCCTTGTGTCATTTCCACAGGAGCCACTGGAGGAGACCCACGCGTTTCACCAGCTGGAGGATGGCTCTTCTTGTTCCGCTCCTCCATCACTACGGCCTCCGCAGGTGTCTGCACACCGGCTTCCTAGGAAACCTGAGTGGCACATCCATCCCACAGAGTAACCTGGCACTGTGGGGACTGCCCCCCCCACCTCCTGGGATGCAGAGAGAGGGCGTGGCCAAGGGGACCCTGCCCACAGACTGGCAGCCGGCACACTGCCTCTTCTGCTGACCTGGCTAGGTGACGTGTGTGCCCAGCACCTCTTACGAGAGGCTTGGTGTGGGGGGACACACGGGACTACCTGGACCGGCCTGGCACTGCTGGCCTTCTGGGGACTCCGTTACTCCAGGTCTGATTCAGTGGCCAGCCGTGCTCCGTCTCCCTCACCTGATCTGGCCTCCCAGGCAAACACAGTGAGGGGTGCGTGCAGCTGCAGGCACTGAGGGCCCCTGCAGGGAGTTCCCCACCGCACCTTCTGACAGCACTGGAGGAATTCCAGGCTGAGTGGGCACTGGGAATGCGCCGCGCCGCGCTACCGGCCGGGACTCCACCCGACTCCAACCAGACCTGCCCACACTGTCTAGGCCACACCATCCAGCTTGCTACCCGGACCATAACAGTTCTGGCTAGCAATGGCTCCTAGGACACATACTCCTCTTGGACCATTTCTATACATAGTTCTCAAAAGTAGGGAGTTTGTGAGGTGGGAGATCCCCACAAAAGTACGGGGCCGGCCCACCTCCTTTCCAGCCTTCCCTGTCCTCCCTGTCTGCTCCCCACCCTCCTGCCCCAAAGAAAAACAAGGGGAGAACCAGGAGGATGGAACTGACCACACAAACAGAAGTACAGCCCTCTTCTGGTGGTATTCTATTTTACCATTCGCTCCAATTCAAGAAATCTCTTTGGGAGGGTGGTTAAGAAAGGAATACCAAATCAAGAATGATAATAGTGGAGCTGGGAAGGTGGCTCAGTGTTAGAGCGCTTGCCTTGCATGCCTGAGGCCCTGGGTTCGATTCCTCAGCACCATATAAGCAAAAAGAAAAAAAGCCAGAAGTGGCACTGTGGCTCAAGTGGTAGAGCGCTAGCTAGCCTTGAGCTGAAGAGCTGAGGGACAGCGCCCAGGCCCAGAGTTCAGGCCCCACGACCAGACCAAAAAAGAGTGATAAGTGATTACCATTCAGATAAGAGGAGAGAAGGGAAAGTTAGGAGAGGGAGGAAACAGGACGGGGCAGTATTGATCGAGCACTTATTCCGTATCATCTTTCTGGACATACTGTTACACTAAATCCTCCTTACTACAGACTTTATCTTCATCTCATAAGCAATCGCAAACTTTTCCTTAAGGCAAAATTCTGCTGGAGTGGCTTCTGGGCCCAGATGCAGAGCCAGGCCTCAGGCTTTGTGTGCGTTCTGCTCTGGTCCCTTCTGTTCTCATGGGGCCCAGGGTCACTGGTGGCCTCTCAAGGGGCATTTTCCAGCAACAGTCCTCAAGAGAGGCAATGCTTCTGATTTGTAATTCCTTAAGTATCTTTTCCTCTGCCTCTCCAGAGGCCTGGGATGCTGTTACCAAGGAAACCGATAGGGCTCAGATGCTTTTGAGACAAAGAGTTCTGACCAGCAAGGCTGGCGGGAGCTGGGGTGACGGTCCCCATTGTTTGGATATCGGTCAGCAACCATGGGCAATGTTCAGGAGGGGAAACCCTGAGGGTTAAGTCCTGAGAGTGTGCATGTCAAGTTAATGAACAGTCATTAATGAATGTTAACGAGCATGGAACGTTAATGAGCATAAGTCTTTGTTATTAAGGAAAAGAATAAAAAATGGTGCTGTGTGCTATGCTACACAGGAAACCGTGACTCTTGTCATGCAGTAAAAAGTGGAGACTTTAAGACATTCTGGAAATTTCTGGAAAATACTAAAGAACATAAGCCCTGACTGAAATATCCAAAGAATCTCTTCACTTCTCAAGTGACTGCAGTGCGGTGGTGATATCATCCAGGTGAGAGTTTCAAAGCACATGATTTGGACTTCCCCAAAGAAGATGCTACTCAGAAGGTCTGAGCTGCTTGAATCCGACAAGGAGGCAATGGCCCCGTGTCAGGGGGGAGGCGGTGACGATGCCAGGGTCGGCAGGTGAGGGGCGGTGACAATGCCAGGGTCGGCAGGTGGGGAGACCACAGCGGCGAATCCAAACCGAGACGCACCAAAAACCTGACCTCAGAAGTGACTTCACAAAGAACGGAGGCTCGCTGACAATTCTTACGTTAAATACGTGTTGGCACTATAATGTTTCGGATATATGTATGAAGCAGATGAGTAAGACTAATTTCACCTGTTTCATTTTACTTTGTGAAGGCAGCTAAAGAAAGTTTCAATCACATATATGACTCACAGTCCTGTTCTTTATCATGCCAGGTATCTGGTAGTATGATCAAATTATTTATCATGTTAAAACAAAATCCACTTTCTGAAGGTAACAAATGGTTCTGTTGTTTTTTTTTTGTTTTGTTTTTATTTTTGGGTCTGGTCGTGGGGCCTGAACTCTGGGCCTGGGCGCTGTCCCTCAGCTCTTCAGCTCAAGGCTAGCACTCTACCACTTGAGCCACAGCGCCACTTCCGGCTTTTGTCTTTTTGCTTATGTGGTGCTTAGGAATCGAACCCAGGGCCTCATGCATGCAAGGCAAGCGCTCTACCACTGCACCACCTTCCCAGCCCCCCTTTTTTGTCTTTGTCATTGTTTATGTTTTCGAGTAAGGGCCTCACTATTCATAGTTTAGGTACTTGGAACTCATTCTGCCCAAGCTGGCTTTGAACTTAAGTCCCTCCAGTCTTCAGCCTTTCAAGTGCTGGGGTTACAGGTGTGGACAACCACATCTAGCAAAAATGTGGGATTTTTCAGATGGCAGTACAGGAGGCTGGAGCGGCTTTAATGACTTCCTAGGTTTTCTAAGCTGATTTGTTCTGTGATATTGAAATCAGTGAAAAGATTCTAGAAAGTTCCTATGCAAAACATTCTTACAAAGCAGGAACAGGTCAGCTTCTGCAGTTAGGAGATGAACACCACCGCCACCGCCACCATGTCTGTGATGTCTGAGGCATCGGGGAACTGGGGGGGGAGGGGGGAGGCGCCTGGGTTCAGGCTACCGCACCAGCTCAGAGTTCTCCAGGCTAATGCTGCTCATTCAAGCCTCTGCCTGTTTCCACCACTTCTGTACAATGGAGGTAGCGATGGTCCTTCACCGAGAGAACTGAAGGGTTCCATGAAAGAAGAAAGACCTGGGAAGATGCCTTGCAAACTGCACTCTATTAGATGCCAGGCCTCAAGACCTGGGAAGATGCCTTGCAAACTGCACTCTATTAGATGCCAGGCCTCAAGACCTGGGAAGATGCCTTGCAAACTGCACTCTATTAGATGCCAGGCCTCAAGACCTGGGAAGATGCCTTGCAAACTGCACTCTATTAGATACCAGGCCTCAAGACCTGGGAAGATGCCTTGCAAACTGCACTCTATTAGATGCCAGGCCTCAAGACCTGGGAAGATGCCTTGCAAACTGCACTCTATTAGATGCCAGGCCTCAAGACCTGGGAAGATGCCTTGCAAACTGCACTCTATTAGATGCCAGGCCTCAAGACCTGGGAAGATGCCTTGCAAACTGCACTCTATTAGATGCCAGGCCTCAAGACCTGGGAAGATGCCTTGCAAACTGCACTCTATTAGATGCCAGGCCTCAAGACCTGGGAAGATGCCTTGCAAACTGCACTCTATTAGATGCCAGGCCTCAAGACCTGGGAAGATGCCTTGCAAACTGCACTCTATTAGATGCCAGGTCTCTTTCTCCTGTCAACTGAGACCCACAGAAGGACGCAGGCGACTAAAAGCAATGCTGTCCAAAGCCAGCCGGGCAGGAAAGTCCTGAGACTCCGATCTCCAATAAACCACCAGAAAACCGGAAGAGGCGCTGTGGCTCAAGCGGTAGAGTGCTCCCCTTGAGCTGAAGAGCATAGGGACAGTGCCCAGGCCCAGAGTTTAGGTCCCATAACTGACAAACAAACAAAAACCAATGCTATCATTTTAACTGATAAAGGCACAATGTTTTCTGAGATGAAATTCCTATAAATCGTAACTGAAAAAAAAACCTCCTATATTTATCTCACAGAATCAGAGCCCACCTGGTACGTTTGGCTGTGGAAGTAACCCTCCCAGCGCAGCAGCCTGTCTGTGTCACGCCCTGACAGCACACACCACAGGACCCACTGTTTACTGTTTGCCCTTCACGTATCCAAGTGGACGCCCTGACAGCACACACCACAGGACCCACTGTTTACTGTTTGCCCTTCACGTATCCAAGTGGGTCAGTCAGGTGCAAACTTGCCAATGAGGGCTCAGCTTAATAAGGAGTTGTGTTTTATTTTTCACCTTTGGAATGACTTTACTATGTTCTCTTCTTCTGAGGGCTCAGTATACAATTACCTGGACAAGTCAGGGTTCCTGGTTTCCAGATGGTTCTACCAGATTAACCACCTGAGGTATCTGGGGGCTAACGGACATCACAGCATGCATGCTTCACACGAGGGGCCAGGAAGCAAGCGGAGGGGAAGGGCAGCATGGTGCCGGGGAGGCTCACATGCCAGACCAGGAACCACCAGCCAGACCAGGGAGTGAAGCTGCAGAGGAAGGGGACTGTGTGGGCAGCCCTGGGAGGAGGAAGGACTTCCCGGCCCAAGGGCTGCTGACACGGGGCGAGGCTACATCTTTCCTCTCATGCGTACATACCAGGGCAGAGGACAATGAAAGGGTAAACCGCAGAGATGGCGCACTCACCCTTCAATAACTAGATGGCGCTGTGCCTAGCTGAGCTGTGCTTAAAGTCCTATTCTGATTTTGAAGGTGGTTCATTAATTTTTTAGTCCATTACAACTTTTTATACTAATTATGCATAGGATCTGTACTATTTGAATATGCACGTTAAATAATTTTCCCTGCTTTAAAAATATTGTTAAGGTAAAGAAACATTTAAATCACGTATAAGACTCACCTTGATGCTCTTTGTGTCAAGTATCTGCTAGTAGCCGGGCGCTGGTGGCTCACGCCTGTAATCCTAGCTACTCAGGAGGCTGAAATGTGAGGATCGCAGTTCAAAGCCAGCCTGGGCAAGAAAGTCTGTGAGACTCTTATCTCCAATAAACCACTCAGAAAACCAGAAGTGGCGCTGTGAGTCAAGTGGTAGAGCACTCGCTTTGAGCTGAAGAGATCAGGGACAGTGTCCAGGCCCAGAGTTCAAGCCCCACAACTGATTAAAAAAAAAAAAAAAAAAAGTATCTGCTAGTGTCAGATAGCAATCACACCCTTCCTCTCCTGACCAGTCCCCACTGCAACCACAGGCCAGCGCAGCATCTCAAAGCATAGACTTCTGCCTCCTCCTCACTCCAACCTCCCCCACAGCACTTCTGAAGAAGGCACAGTTCCCTTTCTGCTTCAACCTCCCGGCTGCCCTTGCGCAGGCTGGTCTGACTCCCCACCTGCCCCACAGGTAGGGAAAGGGCCCCCTCCTCCCCCACCTCTGTGCAGAAGTCGCTCCACGCCCCCTGGGTGCAACCAGGCAACACCGGTGACCACCTCTGAGAACCGCTGCCATCCACTCACTCTTGGTTCCCAGAACCTGGTCCTCCTTCCTCCTGTATCTTTGGACTCGTCCCCATATATGCAGGTTCCTCCTCTTCTACCTGCCCTGCCCTTCTTGTGCTGGGACTCCCCGTCCACCCCTTCCTTTCACGGCCTGCTCAGCAAGGAGCACCATATCGGTCCCCTGGCCCTGCTCACACTCCTCCATCCAACTGGTGATCTCCAGTTCTCTTCCTGCACTCAGAGTTTCCTTCCTGCCAGCGGAATGAGGCTTTTGAGGGTGACAGCGCTGAGGTGACAGAGCTGGCCAGGCGGCAGGGAATGAGGTGCTGGGACCGTCCTGAAGACGCCGGGCTGTGGCGAGGGGGCTGAGGGGTGGGGTCCACTAGCTCTGCAGACACAGACGTCCTCACCACGTCCACGGCAAGAGCTGGGCTTCAAGGGAACAAGACCTCCGCCTGCTGTCGCGTCACCAGCTGCATCCAAAGCTCCCATGAGAGGCTGGGCAGGGGGCAGAGACCAAGCTTCCTGCAAGCCACCGACGTCTGTCTGCATGATCCTAAGTGCCATGGAGCAGGTGTCAGTACCTCATCTACAGCTGACCACGGCCCTCAGAGTCAGAAAGCTGTCACCTTATACAGCGTACAGAAGCAGCAGGGCTGTGTGTGTCCTGAGCTCAGCACACCAGGAGTCGCGGTCAATGGGACGCTGGTGTGGACAGAGCCATGGTCATCAGGATGCTCATATGGGTGGAGCCGCGGTCATCGGGACGCTCATGTGGACAGAGCCGCGGTCATCAGGACGCTCGTGTGGACAGAGCCGCGGTCATCAGGACGCTCGTGTGGACAGAGCCGCGGTCATCGGGACGCTCGTGTGGACGGAGCCGTGGTCATCGGGACGCTCGTGTGGATGGAGCCATGGTCATCGGGACGCTCGTGTGGACGGAGCCATGGTCATCAGGATGCTGGTGTGGACAGAGCCACGGTCATCGGGACGCTCGTGTGGACGGAGCCGCGGTCATCGGGACACTCGTGTGGACGGAGCCATGGTCATTGGGATGCTCGTGTGGACGGAGCCATGGTCACCAGGATGCTCGTGTGGACGGAGCCACGGTCATTGGGACGTTCGTGTGGACGGAGCCACGGTCATCAGGATGCTGGTGTGGACAGAGCCGCGGTCATCGGGACGCTCGTGTGGACGGAGCCACGGTCATCGGGATGCTGGTGTGGACGGAGCCATGGTCATGGGGACGCTCGTGTGGATGGAGCCATGGTCACCAGGATGCTGGTGTGGACGGAGCCATGGTCATCGGGACACTCGTGTGGACGGAGCCATGGTCATCAGGATGCTGGTGTGGACGGAGCCATGGTCATCGGGACACTCGTGTGGACGGAGCCACGGTCATCAGGATGCTGGTGTGGATGGAGCCATGGTCATCGGGACACTCGTGTGGACAGAGCCACGGTCATCAGGATGCTGGTGTGGATGGAGCCATGGTCATCGGGACACTCGTGTGGACAGAGCCACGGTCATCAGGATGCTGGTGTGGATGGAGCCATGGTCATCGGGACACTCGTGTGGACGGAGCCGCGGTCATCAGGATGCTGGTGTGGACGGAGCCACGGTCATCGGGACGCTCGTGTGGATGGAGCCATGGTCATCAGGATGCTCGTGTGGATGGAGCCACGGTCATCAGGATGCTGGTGTGGACGGAGCCGCGGTCATCAGGACGCTCGTGTGGACGGAGCCATGGTCATCGGGATGCTCGTGTGGACGGAGCCACGGTCATCAGGACGCTCGTGTGGACGGAGCCATGGTCATCGGGACGTTCGTGTGGACGGAGCCATGGTCATCGGGACGCTCGTGTGGATGGAGCCACGGTCACCAGGATGCTGGTGTGGACAGAGCCGCGGTCATCAGAACGCTCGTGTGGATGGAGCCATGTTCATCGGGACACTTGTGTGGACGGAGCCATGGTCATCGGGACGCTCGTGTGGACGGAGCCATGGTCATTGGGACGCTCGTGTGGACGGAGCCATGGTCATCGGGACGCTTGTGTGGACGGAGCCATGGTCATTGGGACGCTCGTGTGGACGGAGCCATGGTCATCGGGACGCTCGTGTGGACGGAGCCACGGTCACCAGGATGCTGGTGTGGACGGAGCCATGGTCATCGGGATGCTCGTGTGGATGGAGCCGCAGTCATCAGGGGACAAAATGTGCCGGCAGACAAAATGCATTATATTACCACAAGTCCTGAATTTACCCCTGCCAGCACACTGGAGATCTAGAAGTTATTTTGAACCCCTTAAACTTTTATATTTTATTTGCTATTGTTTACTGGTACCTGGGTTAGTTTGTTTGGCTGGCACTCTGCCACTTGAACTGTGTCTCTACCTGGCTTTTTGCAGGTTATCATGGAGTTGAGGTCTCCTGGACTGTTCTGCCTAACTTCGAACTCTGGTTCTCCTAAACTTAGCCTGCTGAGTAGTTAGGATAGCAGCTGTGAGGCACTGGCTCTCAGCTAACGCTTTGACTTTGCTGTGAGCCACAATCTGGCATTCTAGTTGGACATTAGTGGGCAGCTGGAAAGCCAGTACTGTTTTGCACTTCATGCTTATCTGTGTGTCTGGTCTACTTTTTGGAAGGCTGGCCCAAGCAGGGGCCACCTGCTCTGCATAGTGTGTGACACTTAGATTTGGGCACACTGGGAGGCTTTCTTCTTGGAAAGTCAGTGCTAATATTCACAAAATGTTGATTATTTGGTGATCTACTAAAAAGATAAAGTAGGATTCTAAATAAACTTTAAAGTCTTTGATTTGGGTATGTTCCTATTTCTTACCAGGAAACACTGTTCTCTGAAAAAAATTACATTTAAACCCAAAGATTATAGTTCATTTCTAGACACAGAAAAAGATTTTATACAATTGAAATGTATAGTTTTATCCTCAATGTTGATTAGCTTTTAACTTTATTATTAATAACATATATGTATTCATTTTAAAAAAAGCAGGGAGTAAAATTGCTAAAATCAAATGTCTAAGAAAGGGCCAGGAAGAAAACAGTACCCACATCTTTGCTTAAATCTAACCACTTCAAGAGGATAAAAACCACAGCCGGAAGCCACCCCACCCGGCCCATGACATTCGCTGTAGCTATCCTGTGGTTACACACAGGGTGAAGTTTTTCTCCAACTTTAATGAGGTTTAGTGAAGGCATAATAAATACAGTGTATCTCGACTATGAGTGGTGGTTCATACCTGTAATCTCAGTACTATCGGGAGGCAGAGCCAAGAGGATCAAGAGTTCAAGGCCAGCCTGGGCTGCATGGGAAGATGCTGTCTCATTTAGAGACCCTGGCACATGTGGAGTGTGCACTGTGGAGCTGGGCTGTGGAGGGATCCAGACAGTTCTTTATGCCCTGTATTCTTCTCCCTTCCCCTGCTTACCAGCTGTGGGAATATCTTCTAGGCAAAAACAGAATTTTGCTACGTCACAAAAACTTAGACATTAATATTTCTAATATTAATGTCAGTTGGGAAGTTTTACGTTCTTAATCTATATTGTTGTAAGGTGAATCATCCCAGAAGCCACATTTTGAAATATAGAATATTGGAGTCTTTATTATACAGTTAACGGGCTGCAGGTCACCCGTTGTTACAGGTCTGCAGCACGCAAATCCACATAACACAGCTAGGAAACATGCTAAAGAGGAAAGAAAAGCCAAACAATACCAACAAGACAATTCAGCTCCAATGGAGAGCTGAACTGAACTGGGACGCCATGATGACTGGAGATGAGCCAGGAGACAGCTCACAGGACACGATCACAGAGACACACGTGGCATGGTATAATGGCGGCTAGGCTGGTCCAGGCCTAAATAGGTCGGTGCAGGGGGCAGATCCTCAGGAAATTCCCAGTCCCAGGCACTGGACTGACAGACTCAGTAACCTATCAGCCAAGCGCCCGCCCCTGCCTCCAGGGGTCTGGGCATGCCCATCACCTGGGAGGTAGGTGATGGGGGGCGGGAGGCGGGGTTTCCTTCCCCCAGCATGAAGACAAGGTACTAGACCTATCATCCACCATGTGGCCAATATGGCACCAGTCAGGCCTGACCTCCTTACTTCATTATAAAGAAGCAAGATAGGTTATTTAGTACTCCTTTTTTTCTTGTCAGGTGTGGGGCTTGAACTCATGGCCTGGGTGCTGTCCCTGAGCTCCTTTAGTCAAGGCTAGCGTTCTACCACTTTGAGCTACAACACCACTTGCAATTTTCTGGGTTTTTGTTGTTGTTTTTTTAATTGGAGGTAAGTCTCATGCTTTCCTGCCTAGGCTGGCTTTGAACTGTGATCCTCAGATCTCAGCCTGCTGAGCATCTAAGATTATAGGCGTGAGCCACCAGCACCTAGCTACTCCATTTTTGTATGTCTGTTATTGTGCTGCTATCTACACTAGGCTGACCTTGGACTCTTGGTCCTTCTGACTCAGCCTTCTAAGTGCTGGTATTACAGGTATGTCCCACCACACCCAGTTTATATTCCATTTCCAACTCAGGTTTAGTAATTGCATCCTATAAATAGCTTATTTTTAAAAATTTTGTTTAACAAATCAGGAACAATCTTCCCCAAAACTAAGCACATATGTTAGAAATATTTATGATGCAAGTAATACTGTCCTTCCTGTCTTCAATATTTTTCCTTTTAGCAAAAGGAATTGAGAATGTTCACAGCTATACAGCAGCATACTGCAAAGGAATAACTAAGTCTAATACTATGTTATACTGCTTATTTCATTTTAAAACATATTGGTTCTACAACATGGATGAATCTTGAAAATATGCTAAGTGAAAGAAGTCAATTACAAAAGATGATCAAGTTTATGTTGTTGGCACATTGGCATCTCCAGAAGAGGCATGAAAGCAGAGGAAACGTCAGTTATAGTTGCCTCAGCCTGGGCTGGGGACTTGGAAGAGAGCTGGCCAGTGACTGTGGATGAACCTCAGGACATCACTACACAACAAAAGAATACCTATACTTTGTTTAGACAACAAGCTCCCAGTATAGATTCCCCACACAGGCCTAATAACATTCAAAAGGTTTAAAAGGGTATAGGAAATATCAGCAAGAGCTGGGAATGTGGCTTAGTGGTACAGTGCTTGCCCAACATGCATGAAGACCTGGGTTTGATTCCTCCGTACCACATAAACAGAAAAAGCTGGAAGTGGTGCTGTGCTAGTTTTGAGCAAAAGAAGCTCAGGGACAGTGCCCAGGCCCCCTGAGCTCAAGCCCCAGGATTGGGGAAACAAGAAGTATCAAGGGCTAGAAAAAGGAAGCACTTCCTCAGATGTGTGTGTGTGTGTGTGTGTGTGTGTGTGTGTGTGTGTGTGTGTGTGTGTGTGTGTGTGTGTGTGTGTGTGTGTGTGTGTGTGTGTGTGTGTGTATTTCCCTCCCCACTTTTTTTTTTGCCAGTCTTGGGGCTTGAATTCAGTGCCTGGGCGATGTCCCTGAGCCTCTTGGTGCTCAAGGTGCTTAAGCCACAGCACTTAATGCTTTTTCTGAGTCGTTTATTGGAGATAAAAAAAATCTCCTGGACTTTTCTGCCTGGGCTGGCTTTGAACTGTGATCCTCAGATCTCAGCCTCCTCTGAGTAGCTAGGATTATAGGCGTGAGCCACCCATGCCCAGCTTATATATTTTTATTAGCATACATTCATAGTACAAGGGGGTTTCATTGTAATAATTCCATAGCTGCATATGATGTTTTGCACAAGCTCACCATCTGTGTTACACCTTTCCTTATCTCTCTCTCCTCCTCCTTCACAGATAGAATTTGGTGGGTTTCATGACGCTATCTTCACATATAATCCTCTCTATCCCCCTAGAATCCTCTCCTCCTCCTCCTTTTTCTTCCCACTCACACCCTTTTGCACTCATACCCCATCAGCAGCAGCAGCAGCAGCAGCAGCAGCAGCAGCAGCATCTTAGGTCTGGATTCCACACGTGAACATGTGATCCTTGGCTTTCTGAACCTGGCTTCTCTTGTTCAACATTATGATCTCCAGTTCCACCCATTTTACTGCAGACAAAAATTTCATTCTTTAGGGCTGAGTAATATCTATGCTGTACACATTTTGTTCATCCATTCTCTGATTGTTGAACATCTAGGCTGATTCCACAGCTTGGCAACTGTAAATAGTGCTGTGCTAAAAAAGTTTATGAGGCCAAAATAGAAAAAAGTTTGTAAGACCAGTATAACTTTGGCACCAAATACTAACAAGGATATTATATAAAAAAAAGTCAATATAGTTTAGAGAAGTGGCTAGAAACAAAGTAAATATTTTAAAAAATTGATTCTATGCACTAGCAATAGCTGGAAAGGGAAATATTACAACAGATAAAATTTGTAAGAACAGAAAGTATCAAATATGAAAGAATCTAAAAAATTCACAGGGACTATATGGAGAAAATGAGATTACTGAGAAACTTTTAAGATGATCTCATTATGCGGGGGCCCATACCATGTTCATGGGTCCAAAATGAGTTAGAAATCATTATACATGTATAAACGCTCCTCAAATTGATCTAGAAAGGCAATGCTATCTCAAGAAAAACTGTACCAGAGATTCCTGTAGTAATTTAGAGGCTGATACCAGAACTTGTATGGAAACATGACAAGCCAAGACGATGTTTAGTAGAAAGAACAGGGAGCAAGACTTTCTTCACTGGACATCAAAACTTAGTATAAGGCTTTAGGAATCAGGGCAGTGTTTATGTACAATAGACAAGAAGGCTAACGAAACAGAAGCATTAGTTTGGATAGTGACACACCACAGTTATTTATGGCAAAGGTATACCCACAGAAGAGCAGGGTATGTGTGTGTGTTTCTTTAAAACATGCTACTCAGTAAAACAGGGTATCAACATGAAGAATATGAATGGAGCCTCACCCTGAAACTATATCCAAAGTCAATGATAGGTATGCTGTCTGTCTCATGTGAAGGAGCAAACAGTATGACTTGAGCAGATCCTATAAAAGGATATTGGGTAGAGGAAATGTCTCAAATATAAAAGGGAACTAATCATAAAGGTAAAGATAATTAGACTATATTAAAATAAAAAACATTTAATAAAAAATTACACAAGCATGACGCAATAGACTGCTTATAAAATAGGTAAAAAAGTTTATATCCAAAACATATACATAGTTCCTCCAAATAACTAAGAGAGGCAATTCAACATAGAGCAAGAGACAAAGATATCTTAAAACAGGACATCCAAATAATCTTCAAGTACATGAAAAGATAGTCATTTTCATTAGGAATGAGAAAAATGTGAACTAAGAAATAAAATACAATTACATATCCACTAGAAAGCTAAAGACGAATACTAACAGAAGTTTATGATAAAAATGTAAATGGATTCAGGCACTTAGGAAACCTGGCATTATTTGCTCATGTGTATGTGTGTGTGTTGTGTGCACCTCTGCAATAACAATTCCACGCCTGGGTAGGGACCCAATTTTTATGTATACGCGTGTTATGCATAATGACACGCAACACTACTAGATCAGAACTCTTCTTAAAGACAGGCAAAAACTGGAGACCATGCCACTGCTTATAAACAGTGGAAAGACACGAGTCCCCCGAGGAACTGCACAGACACATGGTGTATAGTATGATTCTATCTTCATAAACTTCATCCAAACTAAGACAAGGTGGCCGTGATGCTGGAGGTCAGGGTGGCATTTACACTGCCGCAAGGAATGAAGACCAAGGACAGGAGGCAGGTGGGCAGGGATTGGGGAGGGGGAGAGGGGAGTAGCATTCTGCTACTGTTTGGCAGAGTTAGGTGTGTTCACAAAGGTGGTCATCAAGTTGCATGCTTCTGTGCTGGGTTCTTTCTTATACAAGAATGTTACAATTAAGCTAGCCTAATAATCTATTAGTAGTGGGCAGCCTGGCTCCTGGGAAGGAGCACAGGAAACAGGCATGAGTTGTGCAAGGACAACTCGTGGGAGCACGCTGCAGAGATGTGAGGATGATGCTGCACACGCAGGGTGACGCCGGCCCAAGGCAGAGAGCACACATTCCAGCCTGCAGCAAGGTGACCCCGGCTGGAAGACAGGAGACGCACAGGTGACCCTGGCCTACAGCGTGTGCAGTGACCTTCCTAACCTGTTCTCCAACCCCAGACCGGCTGAGGACGCTTGTCAGCTAAGCTGTGGGCTTTTGCAAAAAGAGGAATTCTTTTGCTTTACAACTTACGTGTGAACACTTTTGTGTTGTTCCCCTCATACTACCAATCTGTCAGAAAGCTCCTTGGGATGTGCTTTGAGGTGTCAATGTTTAGCCTAACACTTCATCAGTGGACAGGGAATGCAAACCGACACGCTTCACTGGACCTCATCCCCAGCGGCTCACTACACAGGGCAGCCAAGGTACATGGGCATCACTGTTTTTCACATGAGGAAACTGAGGCATGCAGCAGTACCCAGTGCTGTCTGTCCTGTCTTACCAACAGCACCCATGGTGGAGCTCACTCCTGGGAACATGGCTTCCTGGACAGTGCTCCCTTCTCTGAGTGTGCTCAGGGAGCCCATCTCCCTGTCAGCTGAGTGGCAGAGTGAAGTCCCACTGGGAGTAAGATATGTGATGCCGTCTATAGTTCAAAAGGCACCTGGATGTTCTCAGCCAGCAATTCTCACACCTTACTGACCGTCAGACTCGGAGACTTAAACTGTACAGGCTGATGGCCTTGCCCTGGGATAGTGGCACTCTGCTTCTTGAACTGAGTGGAAGAGCTCTGTCCTCGGACTCAGAAATCTTCTGAAATTTGAACAATGGTTCTGGAGTTGATGCTTTTAAGAAATTATTCATCTTCAAGGCATGATAATGATATTAGGGAAAAATACTTTGGAGACAGGATCTCACTAGTTAGTTCGGGCAAGTTCAAACTGACCATCTTCCTGACCAATCTCCCAAGTGCTGGGATTATTAGGTATGTATCACTGTGCCCGGCTTGTTAGTTCCTATAACTTACCCTCTTTGTGGATGCTATTCTTCCATATATATTTTGTGCTGGTCTTAGGACTGAACTCAAAGCCTGGGCACTATCCCTTAGCTTTTGTGCTTAAAGCTGACACTCTACCACTAGAGCCACAGCTCTACTTCTGTCTTTGTGCTGGTTAATTGGAGATGAGTCCCATGGACTTTTCTTTCTGGATTGGCTTCAAATCGTGATCTACAAATCTCAGCTTCCTAAGTAACTAGGATTACAGGCATGAGCCAGTAGTGCCCAGCCCCATATATACCTTAAGGCTTCCAAATATATTTCAAGCTCTTTTCAGAATGTTCTACTGGTTTTCATCTGGAGCACTTCATTTCTATATTGCTGACTCTAACGGTCTTCTAGCATTTAATGAAGTGCCCGGGAGTTTTGTTCTGTCAGCTCATCAGGGGGTCTCGGCATCTCTGCTTACCCTTCTCTCTGGTTCATGAGGACCCTGTCGCCCCTGGAGGAGTCCCACATGCTTACCAGTTGGCCTGCATGGTCCAACCCGACACTGCGGCCTTTCTGGCACGCTTACCAGGCTCCTGGCTGGACGGCTAGATCAGTGTTTCCTCTTCTTTCAGGTGCAGGCTGTCCTTGGCTTGCTCCCTGCTAGGAACACATCTAGCTCAGGGCTCAGCCCGTGGCCGTTCCCATCGCCAAGCATGTGCTCTAGACACTGCTCCTCAGCCAGGTCTAGATCGTTTCACACACATTTCCTCTTCACCTCTCAGCCACTGCTGACTCATACACTTTACAGCACATCCACAGCATCTTAGCAGAGGCCTTCCCCAAGCGTTCACTCTCACAGAATCACTGCAAATGTCAAGAGCACTTATTTTTTTAATATGGAAGACCAGATTGCTGATTTGACTTGAGTGTAAAATATTTTTAATTGTTTTTGATGGTCCTGGGGATTGCCCTGCGCTTGTCCGTCAAGTGCTCCTGAGTGATCCTCTCAAACCCACAACAGTACTTCTATTTATTTTTTTCATTTTATTTTTGTACTGGGGCTTGAACTCAGGGCCTCGAGCTCTTGTTTCTTTTCCACTCAAGACTGCCACTCTGTCACTTACACCACAACTCCACTCCCAGCTTTTTGCTGGTTAATTGAAGATAAGGGTCCCATGGACTTTCCTATCCAAGCTGGCTTCAAACCACAGTGCTCAGATCTCAGCCTTCTAATTAGCTAAGATTACAGCTTGAACCTCCAGCGCCTGGCATGAGCACCTTTGATATATTTAAGTTGCCCTGCAGTTTTAAGAGCACTTTCCACCTCCAGAAGGAGGCAGAGGTGGCTGAGGAAAGGAAGGAGAGGCAAGACTGGAAAGACCAAGACTCTGCCACAACTCAATGAAGTCTTAATATTTACAAGTGATTTCCAGGCTATAAATGGTCCATTTTTTACTTAGCCTATCACATGACACTCCACAAACGCAGTGTAAAGCAATTCTCCCACACATTAAAAGCTTTTCGAGGTATGATTCCCTTCTCATGCCTTCTGTAAAGAAACATTCATTTTCTTTGCATTCCATGGAGATACCTTGTTTATGGATTTAAGATTGATATTTTAAAATGTCCCCAGCATCATCTTCAGTTATAAAATGCTAGATAACACAGATGTCTTCCTGGGTTGGTAAACTATTTTTTTTTTTTTGAAAGTATGAAAAAAAAGAAAAAAAAAAACCTATGATTAAATCCCTACTTTAAAAACTTTCTCATTGCTACTTTCCTCTGTAAAACTTTCTTCCAGGAAACTCTACTTAGGTAAACCTAAACTCTATTAGGTAACCTAAACCTAAATAGTTACAACATGGGAATCTAAGGAAGTGGAGTAGAAAGGTCTGCTCCTCCCTTTATCAGGCAAAGTAGAAGACATACATGGAAATCAAATTTCCTATTGACTTGTACACTACTGTGGGACATGTTATCCTGTGAGCCCACTGGTTGCATGCCCATTATATCCTTTTTTTTGTTTGTTTAAAGAACAGCCTTTGAGTTGGCCACCCACTAAAAGGAGTTGTAAGGTGATTTCAAAATTTGATTAATGTACCAAAACGTGGAATTTATAAGTGGCTAGAAAATTAAATGGCCTATTGGTCATTAAACATAGTTGCTGTAGGTGGGCTTATGCCTATAATTCTAGGTACTCAGGAAGCTGAGATCTGAGCCAATTTGAAGCCAATCTGGGCAGAAAAGTCCATGAGCCTCTTATCTCCAATTAAGCACCAGGAGCCAGAAAAATCTAATATGAATATAAAATATTAGTTACATATGATTATATACTTATAAATATATAAAATGTTTATGGAGTATATATTATGTAACATATAACTAATTACATAATATATAACATAATTAGTTATATGTTATATAATATATATTTGCTGCATTTGTGTCATTTTCTTCAACAGGTTTCTTCGCTCTATTTTCATTCAAACTGAAGATCTATCTCAACTACACTTATCCTCTTCCAAATAGTGTTTGTAATGAATCCAAGGAACAATAGTAATGAATACTCAGAGCCTTTTGTGTGAGCCTAGTATTAACCTAAGCTGGCCTGGAACTCCACATAAGAGTCCAAGCTGGCTTCAAACTCTTGACCGTTTGGCTGAGATTACACCCAGCTTTGGGCTCTGCAGGGCATGGCAGGCATTTCATATAAGATAACCCAGAGAGTCCATTTCCATCTTCCGGTGGGTGACTCTAAGCGCTCTCTCGGTAATGCTGCAACGATGCCCTGCGGACATCAACTCCTAACTGCAGTTCTGCAAACAAATTCTTGGTGGTCTTTGAGGTGAAGCTCCGGCTCCTGTCATCTGTTCATGTGAGGCTGGTGGTTCTGGAGGCCACCGTGGAGCCCGTGGAGGGGCCTGGAGGCCACCTGTGGAGCTGGAGGCCGCCTTGGAGCCCGTGGAGGGGCCTGGCCACCTGTCACAGATGCTCAGCACCGGGAGGGCGCCCAGCACGGGCGGGCAGGCGCAGAGGCCCGGGCGCCGGGGCACGCGGAGGCCTGGGGCGCACAGATGCTGGTCTGCGGGCCGCCGTGCCCTACCTTGGGAAGATCGCGACTCCTGGCAGGGCTGCAAAGCGTCCATGTGTCCGCGCTAGGCCGGGTCCGTGCTGGGCCTGGCGGCGGAGGGCGCCAAGCCGAGCCGGACAGAGCCCTCTGCCTCCCGCAGAGGAGGGCGCCGCGCGGGCTCCCCAGAGACGGCCTGCACAGGGGTCCCGAACCTCGACCCCATCCCCTGGCCCCGACGGCTCTCCGCTAATCACGGTGGCGTCTGGCTCTGGCGGGGACGAGGGCAACCGAGGGCACACGAAACAAGATCCCGAGAGGGCGCCACACCCGCTCTTCAACCTCGGGATCGCGGGACGCCCCGACGCAGGCCCACGCCGGGAGGACCTCGGGCTCGCGGGGCCCCGGACGCAGGCCCACGCCGGGAGGACCTCGGGCTCCCCGGGCCCGGACGCAGGCCCACGCCGGGAGGACCTCGGACTCCCCGGGCCCGGACACAGGCCCACGCCGGGAGGACCTCGGGCTCGCGGGGTCCGGACGCAGGCCCACGCCGGGCGAACCTCAGGCTCCCCGGGCCCGGACGCAGGCCCACGCCGGGAGGACCTCGGGCTCCCTGGGCCCGGACGCAGGCCCATGCCGGGAGGACCTCGGGCTCGCGGGGCCCCGGACGCAGGCCCACGCCGGGAGGACCTCGGGCTCCCCGGGCCCGGACGCAGGCCCACGCCGGGAGGACCTCGGGCTCCCCGGGCCCGGACGCAGGCCCACGCCGGGAGGACCTCGGGCTCCCCGGGCCCGGACGCAGGCCCACGCCGGGAGGACCTCGGGCTCGCGGGGCCCCGGACGCAGGCCCACGCCGGGAGGACCTCGGGCTCGCGGGGCCCCGGACGCAGGCCCACGCCGGGAGGACCTCGGGCTCCCCGGGCCCGGACGCAGGCCCACGCCGGGAGGACCTCGGGCTCCCCGGGCCCGGACGCAGGCCCACGCCGGGAGGACCTCGGGCTCCCCGGGCCCGGACGCAGGCCCACGCCGGGAGGACCTCGGGCTCCCCGGGCCCGGACGCAGGCCCACGCCGGGAGGACCTCGGGCTCCCCGGGCCCGGACGCAGGCCCACGCCGGGAGGACCTCGGGCTCGCGGGGCCCCGGACGCAGGCCCACGCCGGGAGGACCTCGGGCTCCCCGGGCCCGGACGCAGGCCCACTCGCAGGCGACACACAGGTCGGCAGGGCACTCGGCCGGCCCGTGGATCACCGGCCCCGTGTCTGCGAGCACGCGTGGATGCCGCCCGGGCCGGCCTCTCCTGGGACGTGCCGAGGCCCGGGCCCGCGCGGGGGCCTCTGGGCGCTGGCGCCCCCTCTCCGCGCAGCGCGCCCCACTTCTGCCCCGCAGGCAGCGCGCCCCCGGCGCGGGCCCGTGGGACGAGGACGCGCCGGCCACACCCACCTGTCCTGGTCCCGCGCGTCGGGGGCCCGGCCGCCCCACTCGGGCCCCGCGCCGCCCGAGAGAGCGAGGCGCCGTCTGGACGCGGGCGGGTCGGCACCAGCCCCGGCCCGGCCTCCGCGCGGCCCCGCGCGGCGCCGCCCCGCCCGCCCCGCCTCGGCGGCGCAGCAGCACCTAGCGGAGCGGCGCGGAGGTGCGCGCGCGCACGGCGGAGGTGCGGCGCGGGCGCGCGCACGGCGGAGGTGCGGCGGCGGCGGCGCGCACGGCGGGCGCGCACGGCGGCGGGCGGGGCGCGGCGCACGGCGCACCGGCCGCGGCTGAGGCGGGCTGAGGCGGGCTGAGGCGGCGCGGGCCGGACGCGAGAGGACGCGCGGCGGCGGCGGCGGCCGGGCGGCGGCGAGGCGGCGGCCGGGCGGCGGCGGCGGCGGCGGCGGCGGCGAGGCGGCCCGCGAGGCTCGGGCCGGAGCGCGGCCGCGACCATGTCGGCGGGCGGCCGCGACGAGGAGCGGCGGAAGCTGGCAGACATCATCCACCACTGGAACGCCAACCGGCTGGACCTGTTCGAGATCAGCCAGCCGACCGAGGTGAGCGCGGGGCGCCGGGCCGGGCGGCGGGGCCGGCGGGGCGGGGCGGGGCGCGGGGCCGCCGTCGCCCTCCCCCCGCCCCCTCCCCCGCCGGTTGAGCCCCGCCGCCGGGCGCCGACCCCGCCCTCCCGCCCTCCCGCCGCGCCCCCTCCCCGCCGCCGCGCCCTCCCCGCCCCTCGCGCGGCCTCCGCCCGCCGACCGGCACGTTCGTCCCGCGCCTTCCCGCGCCGGCCGCGACCCTCGGGCGGGGGAGTCCGGGCGGCGTCCGGCCGCGCTCCGGGCCCCAGCCTCGGGCCCGCCCTCCAGCCGGGGCCCGGGCTCCACCTGTGCCCGGGCTCCACCTGTGCCCCAGGTCCTACCTGTGCCCCAGGTCCTACCTGTGTCCCAGATCCTACTTGTGTCCCAGGTCCTACCTGTGTCCCAGATCCTACTTGTGTCCCAGGTCCTACCTGTGTCCCTGGCCCCTACCTGTGTCCCTGGCTCCTACCTGAGTCCCCGGTCCCTACCTGTGTCCCTGGCCTCTATCTGTGTCCTGGCCCCTACCTGTGTCCCTTGTTCCTATCTATGCCTCTGGCTCCTACCTGTGTCCCTGGACCCTACCTGTGTCCCTGGTCCCTGCCTGTGTCCCTGGCCCCTACCTGTGTCCTTGGCTCCTGCCTGTGTCCCAGGTCCATACCTGTGTCCTAGGCTCCACCTGTGTCCCGGGTCCTACCAGTGTCCCTGGCTCCTACCTGTGTCCCTGGCCCCTACCTGTGTCCCTTGTTCCTATCTATGCCTCTGGCTCCTACCTGTGTCCTGGGTCCATACCTGTGTCCCTGGCCCCTACCTGTGTCCTGGCTCCTACCTGTGTCCCTGGCCCCTACCTGTGTCCCTTGTTCCTATCTATGCCTCTGGCTCCTACCTGTGTCCTGGGTCCATACCTGTGTCCCTGGCCCCTACCTGTGTCCTGGGTCCCTACCTGTGCTCCCATCTGTGTGTCCCAGCCCGCCCAGCCACCTGCTGGTGCCACCCCTGCCCTGGGGCCCCTGGGCTCCAGTTAGTCTCTGAGGGGCGTGTGTGTGTGCGCGTGTGTGTGTGTGCGTGCGTGCATGTGTATGTGTGCGTTCTGGGTGTCTTGTGTCTGGTTGCTGGCCACAGAGGGCCAAGGGCTTGGACCATTAGCGCTGACCACCGGCAGTTCTCCCACGGCATGGTCTGGGCGTAGGGCCTGGGCCCTAGACCATGTGGTGGGCCTGGGGCCCGCACTGGATGCGGGGCCCACGGGTCCATACTGGACACGGGGGTCCGTACTGGACGCGGGGCCTGCACTGGACACAGGGTCCATACTGGATGCGGGGCCCGCACTGGACGCGCGGGTCCATACTGGACACGGGGGTCCATACTGGACACGGGGCCCACTCTGAACGCAGGGCTCGCACTGGACGCGCGGGTCCATACTGGACGCAGGGCCCGCACTGGACACGGGGCCGGCGCCCCCGCCCGGCTGGTGCGCTGGCCCTGGAGGTTCGGAGGACCGCACCAGCTGCTGCCCAGGCGGCTGGCCGGGCTGCGTGGAGCGGAGCACCAAGTTCCCGGCGCGGTGGGCGCGGACTGGACTTCGGCGTGGCCGCCGGCTGGTCCAGGAGAGGGTCCCCACCTGGCCGGGTTTGTCCAGCGCGGCGGGAAGTTCATGGGACTCAAGCGGGGGGAAGGGCAGCCATCAGCCGTCTCGGGGTTACGGGCCTCAATGGCGCGGGCACAGACTGCTGGCCTCCCCCGTGGCCCGTGCAAGCTGGCCTGACCGGCCCGTGTCCAGCAGGCCGCCAGCGCGCCCGAGGTGGGGACGCGTCCTCCGGGGCTCGTGAGCCCGGTAACGCCCCACGGAGGGCCTCTCTTCAAATGGCTATCGTCTGGAGATTTCCCAGGCCCGCCTGAGAAGAGGAAAGAGCGCTTGACCTGGTCTTTGGTCTTTTAAAAATGGGCAGTTTAACAACAATTCAGACCAGAAAATTTAATTGGTTAAATTGAATTCTATAAGCATCCACTTGAGACTAACTGATGTCGTAGGAGATAGAAGTAATTATTATTATTATTTTTTTTTTTTGGGGTCCGGTCGTGGGGCTTGAACTCTGGGCCTGGGCACTGTCCCTCAGCTCTTCAGCTCAAGGCTAGCGCTCTACCACTTGAGCCACAGCGCCACTTCTGGCTTTTTTCTTTTTGCTTATGTGGTGCTGAGGAATCGAACCCAGGGCCTCAGGCGTGCAAGGCAAGCGCTCGACCACTGAGCCACCTTCCCAGCCCCTAGAAGTAATTATTAAAGTAAAATTGGCCTGCATTTGGAATGGTTTTCAGTTCTACAGGTGAAAAGTTTGTGTTGGTGCTTTTTTTTTTTTTTAAAGTTTATATATTTCTTGCTAGTTTTCCTTTTATCTGAAGACTTCTATTTTAAGAATTAACTTTAGAGTTGTATTTGAGGCCTTTCATAATGAATTGTTTTTCCAAAATGTCCACATAAATTTGTCCTATTATCACAGCAGTGGCTAGCTCACACATCCTATTGCTTTTTGGAGGAGCTTTGTGTACTACCAAAATTGCTCTGGTCTTAGAAGTTAAAATTTACATTTAATACACGGTGCCTTTTATTATGATGTAGGTGAACTTAGTAAGGCTCTAAATGAGTATTTCAGGGCCAGTGGTTTCAGTTGGCTTTATATAAGCTTGTGTGTGAATTTTGACATCATCTAATGATTGTTTGCAGATTAGTTTTTTTTAAGTTTTCTACAGTAATCTAGGAGTTACAACAGTCCTTATTAGGTAGGTGCTCTGTAAGTGCTGAACCAGTTACTGTGGAAGTTGATTCACACAAATGAAACTCAAGCCTTGTATTTATTTACTTGGCTGATCTTTCTGTCGATATGAAAGTGTAACACTTCTGGTTGTTTAGGCAGCGTGGTCAGTGTCTCTCATCAGAGTTTAAAAAAACATCATGTCTGATTGGTGATTTTAGGTGTGTTTGATAAATGCTGATAATGTTGTGGTTTTCTTGTTTAGAAAAAATGATAAACTCAGTTTTTTGGATTATATTTACTTTAAAAAGTTAGGCATATGTAACAGTCGGCCTCCTTTGGTTTGCCCTTTTCCCTCAGCTTAACAGAGGGCTTCCTCAAGCACACACGCACCATCGTTTTTCAGCCCTTTCCTTGCTTGGGTCCTGGGTTCTTTCGGAGTTGGCGTTGATTGCATGAGAGTTGACCATCCAAACTGCATTGACATTTTATCACCAGGAAATTTGTGTTAAGTTGAATTAATTACTACAGGAACCTGTATTTCATAGGCCCTCCTTACAGCTTTATAGTACTCTGGGCCTTGTTTTTAGTGTTAAGGCTATTTCTTTGGGGCTTCCTCCTTGTTTGATGTCAGAGTACTTCCTGCTGACTATTCTTCCCAGTGCTGCCTCAGAAGAGGGCTTCTCTGGCCACCTACAGGTCTCTGCTGGCCCGACTCCTCCTGGCTGTGGTTGGAGCTTGTCCTGTCCCTCAGCCCGCAGAGGCAGGGACTGACAGTCTCCCCTTCACATGCTAGGTGCCCTTTTGCAGAAGGACTTCCTCTGTGTGTACCTTTACTCCTGACAACGTAGGCGTACATATTTTTAAAAACATTGAAAACTGGAGGTTAGGCTCATGCAAATGTATGTTTTTATGTTTTATTTAGTTTTGCTTAAATGTAAATTGTGCTAGGAATTGAGTATTTAGCTTTAGATTTTTATAAAAGTCAGTTGTTTATTTAATTTCGTGAGTTCATGGCCTCCTCCTGCCCCAGTGTAAAAATAACCTAGCATTTGTGTGGGCTCTTGCATACCTTTTATAAGGGGTGTGTTTTATTTTAATATTTGATGAATCCTGAGAAGTATTGTGGTGAGAGATTCGTATTACTCAGAGATGTGTGTAAAAATAACTTCTCATTTGTCAGTAGAGGTGGAATAGGAAGTTTTCAGGTGAATAGATGAAGATTGTATAACTTACTGTACATGAATCCGTATTCCAAACTGATGCTTAGGTTGTAGTGATGCTTTATTATTTAGCTTAACTATATTTGGAACTGTTTTTGAAAACAGCAGTTGTGTCTTGAAGCCTTCATAATGCTGAAAATCTCCTTTCTATTCTTGTGACTGATAGGGGGTGAAATACGTGAGTCAGGTGTCTGGTACTCATACGCATCTGCCTTCCCCGTTCTCAGGATCTCAAACTTGCCTGCCTGCCGCAGCCTTCCCAGTGCTGGGATTACAGCTCTTAATCACCATACCTGGCTGGCTTGTTTGCTTCCTTCTTTCTTTCCTTTATTTATTGTTGTTAAACTAGTTATAAACTTTTAACATCTCCTTGTTGTAATAACTTTGGTTTGTAAGTGTACGTTCCCACCAGTCTGAGGCATGGCACATCAGATAGTGTTTATATATCTTTAATTGGTGCTGCATCCCTGTACAGTTTCAATTTGTTCTTGTGTCAGTGAAAAAATAGTTATATTTTGTGTAACTGTTGACCTAATGATATGTAAAATGTTGTAACCATAGACTTTGGTAGGCTTTTTTCGTTGTAATTAAATTCCCATTGTGATTGAGTAACTGTAGTAGAATGTCAGTAAAAAAGGCCTTTCATATTGAAAAATATAGGTACCATATCAGTATATGGTACCTAATTGGTGAGAATCTTAAGTTTGTGGTTAGGTCACTAGGTATTTAATAGAGCAGGTATAATGTGTTAAGCATTATTGCTTGGCATTCAATGTTAGGTTGTTTCTGAATACTTTCGCTATGTATGAATTTCGGCATAGTGTCTGAAAATGTTAATAAACAGCAGTGATATTGATAGGTATTTACCAATGATGTAAATAGCTTTTGAGAACATAAAATTAGCTAACTCAGGATTAGAGGCATAACTCAGTTGGTAGAATGCTAGCCAGTGGGCGAAAACATCAGGTTCCAAGTTTGAGTCTTGGACCAAAAGAAAAGAAAGAATTTACCCAAGTTCACATTGGTTGTTGTTTAGGAGGCTTTAGTTCCCCCTCCGGTGCTGCTCATTATGTTGATGAGGCCTCTGATGTATTTGGTTGACCTATGTTTTCACTCATAAGGAAGATACGGGCAGCATTCCACACCTTACCAGTCCCATCCTTTCTCCTCATGAGTTCTGGAATTGGTGTGGGCTAGCACTGGTATTCTGATGAGGCCTGTAAGGTCTTGGTGGTCTTCCAGTGGGTGATAGAGATGGTGGGTATGTGCATGTGGTCAAAGGTGGGCTTTTTAATTTGTGAGCAGATTTTCTTACTTTCTTTAGTATAGATGAGTACCTGAATCTAAAATGCAAAACCCAAAATGCTCTGTTTTGCATGCCAGAATGATGCCACAAGTGGAAAATTTCACATCTGATCTCATGTGACAGGTCACGCTCACACCAAGGCGCTAGAAGAATGTTTAATATAAAGTACCTTCAGTCTGTATATGTATAATGTATATGAATCACCAACGAATTTCACGTTCATACTCAGATACCTTTCCCAAGACTTCTCATGTGTATGTCTATATTACAAAATCAGGAAAAATCCAAACTCAGAAGCTCTCTAGTCCTAGGAATTGTTCATTGGGTTAATGCAGGCTGGGAGGGGGCAAGTGTGTTTGCTGATCTCACATTGTCTGGCTTATATTTTATTGTAGCAACAATGAAAACATGAAAGTCAACTCATTATTTTGATACTGGTGAGTGACCAAAACTTCCATTGTCATTTAAACTAGAGAATGAACCTACTTAATGAAATGAAAATAAGTACACAGGTAGAGATTAGTTTCCTCAGTTGATTGCTAAAGTTGAGAAATAGAAAGTTGTGTTCCTACAGATTCACCCATATATATCAGCAATGAAGAGTTGAACTTGGTTGGTTTACTTATGGTTGAAAAAATAAACAAAATTTCTGTATTTGTTCTTGGAAGAAATGTAATATTACAGAAAAGTATGACCTGTAATCCTAGCTATTCAGGAGGCTGAGATCTAAGGATTGCCAGCCTGGCGGAAGTTTGTGAGATTCTTATCTCCAGTTAGCCATTCAGGTGGTAGAGTGCTAGCCTTGAGCTGAAGAGCTCAGGGACAGCACCCAGACCCAGAGTTCAAGCCCCATTACCAACAAAAAAAGAGAGAAAAATGTGTCATTTATAAAAAATAATTGAATTTTTATTATTCTTGATCACACTTGTGTTGTCAGGTTGACTATACACACTTTGAATAGGACTACCTTATAATGAGGGCGACCATTTGGACTGAAAGTGTGCACTGTTAACTGCAGTGGGGGGGCAGGTATATATCACATCAGGGTTGTCTCCGGTGGCTGTTGGGTACTTTCGGTATGGACTTGCTTACACTGTTTTTTTCAGTTTCTGCACTTTTCAGACTTCTCCAAGTTTACTTACTGACCTAGGCAGGCAGAGCCAGATCATTTTCACAGAATACTCAAACATGGCTTTCTTTTGGTAGAATGACATCTAAAGTTAAGAACGTATTCCAGGGGAGTGTAGCTCTGTGGTTAAGATGTAGTGGTGTGTCTTCAAGTTAGGAAGATGTGCCTTGCCTCTCACACTCAGTGTCTCTGATTTTCTATAGAGAAGAGTTTGACCCGTGAGAAAATGCTCATTAGTTATTCTGGTTTGAGATGTTTTATTGGTTAAGTAGTCCAAGTTGTTTGACTAAAATCTAGAGATCTCTGCTGCTTGTTTTTATAGATGTTCTGTGAAAGAAAACCAGGCAAGTGTTGTCCTTCACAGACTTCTCATTCCGTGGAGAGTGGCCCTTCCCTCGTCTCTTCAAGCTGATGCTTTTCTCGGGGACCTATAATTCTATTTAGTGACTTTTTTTTTTTTTCCCCAGAACGCAAACCATTTTGTCTTGTGGTTCATTTTGTGCTACTGTTACTGGTTTTGTGTTGAAACTTGAGATTGCTGGGTTTTTGCCATCTTGCTTTGAATCTAGTTCTGTATGTTTGGTAGAGAAAAATGAAATGAGAAGAAAAATATGATCAATGAAATCCTCACATATTTAAAACTCAAAATATTTTGAGATTTCCTAACTTACTACAAACGTGCTCAGTTTAAAATGCATAGATGGGAGTCCATCTTTCAAATATGTTTTTTTAGGTGGATATCTATCACCTGAATAACTTTGGGTGTTCTAGATTCCTAGAACAGTGCTTATGTGATATAAGACAGCTCTCCATAGGTTGTAAAGAACATTTTTCCTTTATAGTAGACTGGAATATATGAACTTTTAAATAAGTTTTCAGAATACGTTCTATTATATTTTCACATCAGTTATATTGTTGACAAAAACTTGAAGTTACTCTTTTTAAGTCATTAGTAATTTCTAGTTTGAACTTAAATACTAGGTTGAGTTTTATTTTTTCCTCAGCTGTCATGACAGACATAAAAACAAGACAGTATTTATATTTTTAATTCCAGTTTTGCACATTTGGAATTTTAATTCTTCAGAATAATCTGTGCGTTTATATTTCAGATTAGCGGCATTTGAGATGAACATATTACTATTCAGTAGCAACTTGCTTGGCAGCTAATTCATTGTGTTCTTAATTAATGATGGTATGGATTTAGTTTGACTATTTGGATGATCACTTTATTGAAGTTACGCTTTTTTACCATTTAGTGAAACGTGCTTGTTAGTAAACACATTAATTTGTGAGGGTTAATAAAAATACAGGATTTGTAATGATTCCTCTGTAGAACAGCTAAGCTCTTGCCTATCCAAAAGGAGGAGGAGGCTGCCAGGGGTACCATGGACAGTGATTTCATTGCATTTAATGTTTAGAGTTCTGAATATTTGAAAATGTGGGTTGAATTCAAGTTTGATAGAAGTGACCTTGTTGAGTTGATGGTACAGCTAATGGTGATTTTTTTTATGCCAAGCCTGCTGGTTTTAGTTTAAAAATATTTTTATTACCTTTATGAAATGCTGTTTGGGGACTATCAAGGATAATGAAAATTAAGAGTAGTAAAATAGGAAAGACGTAAAAATAAAAAATACGTCATTTTGTTGTAAAAGTATCTTGAAAATGTGGTTGGACATGAAGGAGTCAGTGCATTTTTTTCTACTATAAAGACTACTTTTGGATTATTTAGAAAATACTAGTAGAAACAAAGGTAGCAGATTACATATTACTTAGTGTTCTGCCATTTAAAGAAAGTCTTCATTGCTTCCAGGCTCTCCTTTTATGATTTTAGAAAAAAAGGTGTAACTATATTGTACCTGGAGAATTATTTGTACTTTAGGCAGTACCAGATTATTTTCTTTTTAAAGATTTTCCTAGTGCACAACAAAAGATGCATGTTGGCTTGTGTTTTAAAAAAATTAATATATATTAATTGTACAAAGGGGTTTTATGGGGTATTTTTATAGAGGCATACATTATGCCTTGATCAAATTCACCCCTCCTGAATCATGTTTCTTAGTCATTGACACTTCTGTCAGGAATCTGCTTATTAAGGCCTACCTGCCATATTTCAGTAACAATTCCAATACTTCACGTTTACTGGTGCTGCTGTATGTCTGATGCTGTGTAGGTGCTCTGCGTGTGTTATCTTTCATTTCTCATGGCAGCTCTGTGGGGTGGGCACTTATGCTATTCCCCGTTATGGATAAAGAGCCAGAAGCACAGGGAGATTAAATAAATTGCATGAGAGTCTGCAGCTAATCAGCCATGTACACACAGTGATTTGAACCTAGGTAGTCCAACTCTAGAACCTTCTGCTAACTAATGTGTCTGTGAAATCTCAAAATTTAAGGTCACTGTATTGAAAGCAGTGTCTAAAACTTTTCAAGGAAGATATTTTATAAACAAACATTTTAGAACTTAATTCTCAGAAAGAACTACAAGCACCCACCCATCTCTTGTTTAGTTCATAATTCATGGCTCATGTACTTACATGCGTTTTGAACATGAATGTTTTGGTTTTCATTTTGACTCCTAAAGCCCTTTTATAATCTTATTTTGAGCTAAGTTAGTCTGTGTTTGACATGTTTTGTTTTCTAACCATTGATGCCACCGTTCTTACAGCCATCTGAAGCTTGAGCATGGAGGAAATGTATGAGGATCTTACTGGCTTTACGGAAGGGCCTCCTGTTCTGGTGGTGACAGTGATTGTAATTCTTAATGTTGTGAGTTTGTTTCATTGTCTGCCTGTGTAGTATGTCATGCTGGAGGACCCGAGCCTTGCCTGGACCAGGCTTTAGACAACGGACAAAGCCTGTTTGTTTAGTGACTCTGGAGGTAGTGATTCTCCCCTTTGATAGAGCTCAGGTAATACAATTACATGAAGTTTTATTTGCATATTAAGTAGCAGTTTTTTCCTAAGGAACATTTAACTTTTAGTAGAATTGCTTATAGGTAATTCCTTGATTATGACTGACTGATCCTTAAAATGTAGTCAGCACATATATGCTACTCCCAAAATGAGAAGGGAATGTCAGATACAAGGGCAGGTGTGGGGTGGACTACTAAACCTTCTTAAATCCCGTAGATTCACTTTTCTGGTATGAGCCTTTTTTTTCTTCACACAAGAAATAGTAAAGTGAGTGTCTTGGAGGTCAAGTAAGCTATCTGTCCCCTTGTCTGTAGGGGTCCACTCCAAGATCCACAGCCATTAGCTGAAACAGGGATTAACAGTGGTCATAACACAGTGAACAGCTAAATGATGCATGTATAAAAGCTTGTGCTTTGATGCCATTATTAATGACAGTAGAGTTAACTTGCTTGTCCACTTTTTTTTTTTGGTCCAGTCATGGGGCCTGAACTCTGGGCCTGGGCGCTGTCCCTCAGCTCTTCAGCTCAAGGCTAGCGCTCTACCACTTGAACCACAGCACCACTTCCGGCTTTTTTCTTTTTGCTTATGTGGTGCTGAGGAATCGAACCCAGGGCCTCATGCATGCAAGGCAAGCGCTCTACCACTGAGCCACCTTCCCAGCCCTTGTTTGTCCACTTGATAAGTGAGTGAACTCATCATTAGGGAGCGAACACCATGGATATATAACAAAAAAGGATGGTTCTCATCCTGGATGGACTTCATTTCTGGGCTTTCCATTGGATATTTTTGGACTACAGTCACTGAAGATAACTGACGTGGTAGAAATTTTTCCAGCTACTTGGGAGGTAGACATTGGGAGGGTAATGGTTCAGAGCCAAGCCAGATAAAAAATTAGCAACACTCAATAAAAAAGACAGGTATAGGGGCTGGGAAGGTGGCTCAGTGGTAGAGCCCTTGCCTTGCATGCATGAGGCCCTGGGTTCGATTCCTCAGCACCACATAAGCAAAAAGATAAAAGCCGGAAGTGGCGCTGTGGCTCAAGTGGTAGAGCACTAGCCTTGAGCTGAAGAGCTGAGGGACAGTGCCCAGGCCCAGAGTTCAGGCCCCACGACCGGACCCTCCCCCCCCCCCCCAAAAAAAAAAGACAGTATAATGATCCATATATGTAAACCTGGTTAACCTAGGAGGTGTCCTAAGGGATCTACCTATATTTGGGCAGAAAGTGTAAGATCTTAGCTGAAATATAATGAAAGCAAAAGTGATTTGGAGCGTGCCTTCGGTGGTAGAGCACCTGCTTAGAAAGTACAAGGACCCCAGTTCAAATCCCACTACTGCCAAAAAAAATAAGAGAAACTGTAGCAGTTGAAACCATAAAGGGAGCTTCCATGTTTTTCTTTTATAAATCAAGGACTCAATATTTGATTTTCTGAATCATGTTAGCATACCAAATTATATGATGGGAGGAAAACACATGTACTTACCAAACTAGTGTTAAAATAGAATGTTTAGATGTATATAGCTTTTTTAGTTTAATGTGGCATTTGCTTCTAGATTCATATGTCCAAAATTCTTGTGTAAAGTATATTTTAACTTCAAAAAGTTAACTAATTTTTTTAGAAATGTTTACATTTTTGGTAGAATGATGTTTCAGGTATTTTTATAGTTAGTGATTACTAAATGCACGTGATCGGTATCACCAGTTGATTCTTGAGAAGCACTGAAGATTGTTTATTAAATACAGTGGTCATGGTTTACTTCATGAACTGTTGTCCATGAGCAGTGGAAACGTTAGAGTAGTAATGTACCTGTATCATAGATTGGGTAGTTATTTCTGAGAAGTTGTTTCTGTTGCTTTTGGGAGGTTATTTTGTCGTGGCTCATCCCTGTTAAAATACAAACATTTAAATGTTTTCTTTGGATTATGGGGATTTATTGTAGGCCAGGACAGTGTTTACTTATTCAGACTAGGCCTTATTGCGACCCTGTTATGTCTTACTAGCTTTGCTTAGAAGCTGGCTTTTAGAGGAAGGGGTGAAATAGCCCGTCCTCTTAAGGAACGAAGCGAGAAGTGGTCCCACTGTGCCCTGAGCGCGCGTGCGCTCCTGGCAGGACTGCTATCCTCACATTCTCACGGAGGCGCGCCCTTCTCTGTCTCGGCTCCATGTTCTCTCATTCTGCTAGCTGCCTGTTGTGTGCTGCCCACTGTACTGTTGAGCACGTGGTAGTTGACACATGGCTTTTTTCTCAAAGGGCTTGAATTTAACATGGAAGATAAATTGAAATAAAATAGGTAAAAATATGGGAAGTGCCTTGTGTGGTGGAGATGTTTATGGACTAGCAATCTTCTCCTTCTCCTTCTCCTTCTTTTTCTTCTCCTTCCCCTTCTTTTTCTTCTCCTTCTCCTCCTCCTCCTCCTCCCCCTTTTCCTCCTCCTCCTCCTCCTTCTCCTCCTCCTCCTCTCCTCCTCCTTGCTTCTTCCTTCTTCCTTCTTCTTCTTTTTGGTTGGTTGTGGGGCTTGAACTCTGGGCTTGGGGCACTGTCCCTGAGCTCTTCAGCTCAAGTCGAGCACTCTGCCACTTGAGCCACAGTGCTACTTCCATCATTTTCTGTTTATGTGGTGCTGAGGAATCAAACCCAGGGCCTCGTGTGCTAGGCAAGCACTCTACTACTGAGCCATCTTCCCAGCCCTGAACTGCAGTCTTTAAATAGGAGCCATCCCTGGGTTTCAGGTAGAAGACATTCTTGCTTAGAATGTGTACATTTTGTATCTGTTAGGTGCATACTGTTAGCACCGTATGCAGATTTGAGCAAGAGGAGCCCTTGAGCAGATTCCTGTTGGGTGCAAGACAGGTGCAGCCAACAAGGGCCCGTGTCGGCGCTGTGGGGAAGGAAGACCGGTAGAAGCACGCAGTGATCTCCCAGCGAGAGGAAGGCCGTGTCCTGTCTACAGGCTTGACTGTGTGAGTTTTTTCTTTTTTGGCCTGTGACAGATGCTGTTTTTGAGCAGAAACTTGAGTCTTGTGCCAGATTCTATTGGTCTTTGTCTTCTTTGGGCTCATTTTCTTAGCCTCAGTCTCAGCTGCTCACAGCAAAGAACTGCAATCTTACTGTCATAGTGTACTTTCATAATATAGCATGATCACTGGACACAGGGTGTGGTTATGTTTACGTGACTGGCCACGCCGGGAACCAGGGACTGGCTATGCTACTGCAGTGAGTGGGGACCAGTCCTTATGGGCCACGAAACTCACCAGTTGAAAGAGGTGTGGGGAGTTGCCGGTTAGTGTGAGACCTGGCAGTGGTTTGCTGGGGACTGGAGACTTGGCTGTGTTGTAGGTGTCTCTGTGAGGCGTGGGCCTGAGTGAAGCCAACGTGGGGACTGTGGGGGGGAGAGCACTAAGCAAGTAAACCTGCACTCGGAGTAATGAGGTTGCTTGAGAAAAGAGAAGTAATCTAGGGAAATCATGCTTCCTGCCACAGTATTCGGATTTTTTGTTCTGCTCCTCCTTTTGGTAAAGTCTGTTTTTAACAGTGGGACTATTATCATTAGATTGAGGACACAAAAATGATGTTAATCGGGGTTGGGAAGGTGGCTCAGTGGTAGAGAAGTGGTAGAGTGCTAGCCTTGAGCTGAAGAGCTGAGGGACAGCGCCCAGGCCCAGAGTTCAGGCCCCATGACCGGACCCCCCCCCCCCCCCCAAAAAAAATGATGTTAATCATAGCTGGCATACTTCCTTAACATTTGTAGACTTCACACCGCCAGTTTACTTAGGTAAGTTTTTAGGTACTTAACATTTGCTGACATTTTGGGTCTGCAAGAGGAGCTGGTGGAGAGAGGGCCTGACTCCTGATGGCCGCTTTCTGCAGTGCCTTTATTTTACTGTGGCCTTACTGCTGCCATCACAGACTCTGGATGAAATATAATTTAGGCAATGGTTGGCCTAGGCCAAGGTTCAATACAGATTTTTTAATTTTAGGCTGTGCTATCAACCAACTGAGAATGGAGTCCAGGCTGCATTGTTTCCCTTTGGCATCTCTCTACAGTTGCCAAGACACGACGCTATAGGGGAAAACCAACACAAAGTCAGGTCATGACAGTTGTATGTATAGCATAGGTGCAACATATAAGAGCCATTCATTCTTAGGACTAAAAGAATTGGCATTAGAACTGAAATATCTTGTCATCCACTGGAGAGGGATTGAAGTAAACTGTTGGGACTGAAGAAAGCCGTTTAAGGATTGGTGGGGTATATTTCCTCCGTTGTACCTTTCTTTTTTTCTTTCTCATTCTCTCTCTCTCTCTTTCTCTCTCTCTCTTTCTTTCTTTCTTTTTCCTCCCTTCCTCCCTCTCCCTCTTTCTCTTTTCTCTCTTTCATGCTGGTCGTTGGGCTTGAACTTGGGGGGTCTAGGTGCTGTCCCCGAGCTTTTTATTTTGGTTAAGGCTAGTGCTCTACCCCTTGAGACACAGCTCCACTTCCAGTGGCATTTTTGTTGTTGTTTCATTCTTTAATGCTTAATTGAAGATTGAGAGTCTCAGATCTCAGCCTCTTGAGTAGCTATGACTAGAAGCGTGAGCCAGCAGCACCGCTCCTTTGTATCTTTCTGAGGCCTCAGAGGACATAATATACAACATGGCTAACTGAAGAATGTGTACATTTAAGAGACTAATGCATTTTTATTATTTGTTTATTGTAGGGCTTGAACTCAGCCTTGTACTCTTGCTTAGTTTTTCACTGAAGCCAGGTACTCTATCACTTAAGCCACTTCTGGCTTTTTGCTGGTTAATTGGAAATAAGTCTTTGTAATTTTTCTTCCTGGGCTACCTTCAAACTATGATCCTTCAGATATCAGCCTCCTGAATACCTAGGATTACAAGTGTGATTTCAGCATAAGATTTTTCTTTATTCTGGAAGGAAATTCAGATCTGTATGCTTAGCTATATCCTTTGATGTTATTTGTGGAGAAGTTTCCAGCAATATGTTAGGTTTAATTTTGTATGTTTCAGGTTGAATCTGTATTTTATATCTTAAAGTTAAAATTTTCTTGTTGTGCTTTTATTTTATGTATAATTAGTTATATCTAAAAACGGTAGTACCTTCTTCAAAAGCATCTGTGAGTGAGATGTCATGAACAGTGTAACTGTATAAAAACAGAATCACTGATATTGTGGTTTTGTGTCATGGAATTTAACACTTGATAGCTATCTGTATTCCTGTCCTTTGTGTATACCATTATATCCCAAGACCTTGTTCCAGATCTACTCTTCTTGGCATGTCTATATGTGTTACCCTGAGCTCTCTACTTTATGGGAGACTTTGAAGAGTGGGAGCTGAGACAATTGTTCTAGTAAAAGGGTCTCTCAACTCCAGTGACTGGCTCCTTTCCTTTCTCAAATTATGTCATTTGAACTGTCAGCTGTTTTCATTGGTTTCAAAATGTTTTGCCCCTAGGTAGAGGCTCTGTGTTCCCCTTGTAAATATTAGCTGTTAAAAATCTTCCTTAGCCGCTTGACCTTTCCAAAATTGCTATGTGGAATTGAGCAGCTTACCTCTTTGTTTCCGTTTTGCCTGGTACCAGCTGGCATTCCGAGCTGGTGAAATCATTTGGTACACAGTAAAACAGGAGGTAGACAGGAGGTGCTGCACGGCACCAAACGCCACGTTGTGGCATAGGTTGGTTCTCGATGTTGAATGCTTGAAGCAAAAGCAGTGATTTTTTTTTTCCTTTTTTTGGTCTTCGTTTGTAAAATTCCAATTAGAAAGTAGTAATTTCCTGTTCCATGCAAGATTTTTTTTTAAAAAGCAATTCAAAAATTACTTTGCTTTTCACTCCTAACCCCCACACGTCTGACTTACGTCAGGTCTGAAGTGCCTTAATAGAGTACTTGAGAAACTGCCTGAATTTTAGAATGTCCTGTTTGCTAGTACAAGATAGTAGTAGAGATTTGGAGATATTTTTAATGTAGGTAAGTGGCTTGATTTTTTTTTTTAGTCAAATGTGTTGAGTGCTATGAGTTCAATTTTGAGTATGCTAAAAGGTATAGATGGGAGTGTTTTGATTATAGGAAGTTTTTTTAAGATGCTATGGTTTCATTAAGTTTGCTTTGACATCAAAGTTATTGTAAATCTGAATAAATGATAGCCTACCAATTTTTGTGTATATAATTAGTATCATGTATTACTCTTATTCAAACCTAGAAACTTCCACTAATATTTTACGTGCATAAAACAAGAATTTTAGCTGGGCACCAGTGGCTCATGTCAGGAATGCTAGCTACTCTGAAGGCTGAAATCTGAGGATCCAGGTTTGAATCCAGCCAGGGCAGGAAAATCTGTGAGACTCTTAACTCCAGTTAACCACCAAAAAGCCAGAAGTGGAGTTGTGGTTCAAGTGGTAGAGCATTAACCTTGGGTATAAAAGCTCAGGGACAGTGCCCAGGCCCTGAGTTCAAGCCCCAGGACCAGAACATACACACTCACGCACACACGCACACACACGAGAATCTGGATTTTTTTGACATTATAATACTGAGGCAGAGTTCAGGAATATAGTTAGTATAACATGAAAACATTTTTTTGGGGCCCGCTTGGAAAAATTTCTGGTTTATAAGGTTGAATGCTCATTTGTATCAACTGCCTTATTTGTGACAGATGGCTTCATATACCATAAATCAGTTAGGAACTATAAAACCACAGCAATATAATGCAGTTCTACCCCTGCTGTATAGATCAGGGGCCTTGAGAGAACTCAGGTGTCTTGTCAGGGACACATGGAGTTCTGAGATGTCAGCTGCCCATTTCTGTAGCTGTCCTCACTCTCAGCCTCTCACATTTCGCACCAGCATTTGTTCTTTGTTCATTGTAGCCAGATAGCTTTGGCTTAGAAACTCACTTTATTGCTTATTTATGGAATCAGATTCTTTGAGTTTTCCTAGAGCATCTTTCATTTTTTTTATGAAAATAATTTTATTTTGCTTTTAATGATACTTAGTTTGTAATTATACTTTAATTATTATCATTTTTGATATGAAAATCTCTATATGCATGTAATTTCATCCTTCAGACTTCAGAATTTTCAAAATTGTATCTTCACAGTTTATTATTTTATTTATTTTTTGTGGGTCCTAGGGCGTGAACTCAAGGCCTAGGCTCTGTCCTTGAGCCTCTGTGCTCAAGGCTAGTGCTCTACCACTTGAGCCATAGCACCATTTCCAGCCTTTTCTGTTTCTGTGGTACTGAGGAATGGAACCCAGGGCTTCATGCATACAAGGCAAGCACTCTTCCACTAAGCCATATTCCCAGCCCATAATTCACTGTTTTGTTGTTTTTAGCTGGTTATGAATCCTAAAACAATATTATTTCTCCCTCAGTATATGTTTCAAGAAATTTACCATAATTCAGAATTCTATCAAGAAAATTAGCCACAACTCTTTGTTATTATCAAATAACTTGATTCTAACTCAGATTTTCCTTTGTCTCAGGAATTTGAATTGGATCCAAACAAATTCCACATGCTGCAATTATTTTGCTTCTCTTTCAGGGCATTTGTTTAATGCTGTAGACTTTTTGAGAATACTTGATTAGTTTTTGGGTAGAACATTCCTGTTGTTGATTTCCTTTGTCTTGTTCTGAGTAGTGGTGGTTTCCGAAGTGTCTGGCTTTAAAGGCTTCATGTATTCAGGCCAGTTACTTGACCTGCTTTATAAGTAGTGCTGTACATTTCATGTCATACCACGTCAGGTCAAGTGGTAACAGCCTCTCTGTTGTGAGGTTCCTTATCAGCCTTACAAGCTGATGGTTCCAGAATTGGCCAGTTGCACCTTTTGACTGGCTAGAGGATTCTTTTGATGAAAACCAGATAGTCTTTGTCAGATTGATTTGTAGCATAATGTGATGTCAAACTCAACTTGTATTTTTTCTGACCTGGACCTAGATGAAAGTGTCTCCCTCCCATATCCCTGGTTTCTTTAGTGGAAAGTAGAATGGGAGGGCCCGGAGCTAAGTATAGAGATGTTTATCTCTATAGGTTTTTGTTTTAGATAAAATCTCACTGAGTAGAGGTTGGTTTTGAATTCCCTATGGAGCTGAAGCTGACCTTGAACTCCAAATCCTCATCTCTCAGTGAGTGCCACTACTTTGGCAGGTTGTCTTTCTTTGTGTAAAAGACTTTTCAGGGATGAAACTAGGAAATGGTGTGTGTATATAAGAATCCATGGGGGCTGGGAAGGTGGCTTAGTGGTAGAGCGCTTGCCTTGCATGCCTAAGGCCCTGGGTTCGATTCCTTAGCACCACATAAGCAAAAAGAAAAAAGCCGAAAGTGGTGCTGTGGCTCAAGTGGTAGAGTGCTAGCCTTGAGCTGAAGAGCTGAGGGACAATGCCGAGGCCCAGAGTTCAGGCCCATGATCGGACCCCCCCCCCCAAAAAAAATCCATATATTTGTGCTGATATTAGAATATCTTTGTGCTAGTATTTCTTTTTTTGGGGGGGGGGGGGTCCGGTCGTGGGGCCTGAACTCTGGGCCTGGGCGCTGTCCCTCAGCTCTTCAGCTCAAGGCTAGCACTCTACCACTTGAGCCACAGTGCCACTTCCGGCTTTTTTCTTATGTGGTGCTGAGGAATCGAACCCAGGGCCTCGAGCATGCAAGGCAAGTGCTCTACCACTGAGCCACCTTCCCAGCCCCTGTGCTAGTATTTCTAATTCAGAGTTCTTACTTAATTTCTTCCCTATTATTTTTTATTTACAACATTAAAAATATTTTCACTGTATTAACCCAACTAATTAATTTTTTCCTATTATTACATAAAATAATGCCCATATTACAACTACAAATAGGATTTTTGAGTGTGGATTAATACTTCTTTGCAGATTTTTTATTTTTTGTGACAATCCTTGGACTTGAACTCAGGGTCTGGCACTGTTCCTGAGCTTTTGTACTCAAGGCTAATATGCTACCACTTGAACTAAAGCTCAGTTTTGGCTTTTTTGGTAGTTAGGTGGAGGTAAGAGTCTCATGAACTTTCCTACTCTGGCTGGCTGTGAACCATGACCCTCAAATCTCAGCTTCCTGAGTTGCTAGAATTACTAATGTGAGTCACCAGCACCTGACTTCTTTACAGATTTTTTTCCTTAAAAGAGTTAACAGAGAATGTAAAATTTTTAATTGGTTTTTAAATAATTGGGAAAAAATCTGATTTCTTTGTAGCAATGTTTCCAGTGTAGTAATACAGATTTATTTCAGTTTGTTATGTGTGTGTGTGTGTGTGTGTGTGTGTGTTTATTTATTTTATTATTATAGAGCTAAGGTACAGAGAGGTTAGATTTACATGAGTCAGTAATGAGTACGTTTCCTTCTGTACAGTGTCATCTGTCTCCTCACTCTCCACCCATCAGTTGTATAGTTCATTTTCGTCAGTGTCCAGTGAGCTACTTTTTCACTCTTCCTCAAGTTCTGTGCCCTCCCCCTAGCTTGTTTTATATTTCCAGTGATTGCCTTTGTTAAAATTTACTTTTTGTTATTTAAAATGATCGCGTGGGTGCAGAGCTGGCGTCATCTGATAAGTATGTGGAAGAGCTCTGCGCTGTAGGTCGTATTGTGGTTTACACGCTCCTGGAAGGGCTCTCTGGAGGCACAGTGAAGTGTACGTTGCTTTTGTTTCTACCCATGTTGTGCTTCTTCAGTGACAGCATCTCATCCCATGATGCAGGTCTACCAGGATCTGTTTACCTGGTTCCTCATTCTGGATCACGTAACGCAGTGAATAGCATTTTCCACTCAGCATTTATATGTCTATGTATGTATCTTTGGGATAGCGCCACGAAAATGCCAACGATGCACATACATGGGATTTTGCCAAAAGTTCCCCTTGGGTGACACTTTTCCTTGCCAACCCCACCTGTAATATGCAGGCAGACTTCTGGATTTCTGCCACCAGTTGTTGAGGGAAAGCCTCTTATCTTGAGGTGGTTTGCCAGAGATAAAATGATTCCTCTTGTGTATTGAAGGGCATATTCACTGCTTTGGGAACTACTAGAAATTTTTTTTGGTCCATTTTTCTATTGGGTTATTGACCTATTCAAACTTTAGGAACTATTTAGTGTATATTACTATATACCATATTTTAGGAATTTTAGGAACTATCGTATATTTTTCTCTGATGCAAGTTGGAAATACTTTTTCCTAGAGTTTTTTTTTTTTAAACTTTTGTTGTTGTTTCAAGATTTTGAGTAATGGGTGGGAACTTTCTTGTATTTTCTTGCATGCTTTTGTTTTGTCTCAACAATTTTGAAAGCTGGGCTCTGGTGGCTGTAATCCTAGCTACTCAGGAGGCTGAGATATGAGAATTGCGGTTCAGAGCCAGCCGGGGCAGGAAAGTCACCGAGACTCTTATCTCCAATAAACTGCTCAGAAAAAGCTAGAAGTGGTACTGTGTGGCTCAAGTGGTAGAGCACCAGCCTGGAGCACAAAGAGGCTCAGGGACAGTTATCAGACCCAGAGGTTAGACCAGGAGAAAAACCAAACGAACAACTTGGAGTTTATCTTGAGGTACAGTACAATGTATGGGCCTAGTTTCATGTTTGCTGCATCTAATTGTGTCAGCATTACTTGAGAAGATGTCTTTTTGACACCAGTTTGGTACCTCCTAAAGCTCTGTCTGTGGAGTTTTGTAAAATAAGGACTTCATTTTTTTTTTTTTTTTTTTTTTTTGGTCTGGTCGGGGGGCCTGAACTCTGGGCCTGGGCGCTGTCCCTCAGCTCTTCAGCTCAAGGCTAGCTAGCGCTCTACCACTTGAGCCACAGCGCCACTTCTGGCTTTTTTCTTTTTGCTTATGTGGTGCTGAGGAATCGAACCCAGGGCCTCAGGCATGCAAGACAAGCACTCTACCACTGAGCCACCTTCCCAGCCCAAATGTAGTACTCTTCATACCTAACATGTAGTAATTGTGTGTTAACTACAGTATTGTTAGTTTTTAGGATCTGGAACTTTAATTTTTTTCAGTCTTAAAGTTGATAAGGTGCTGTGTACTTACATTGATTGGTGAATAATTGACAGTTATTAAGGGAATATTCTTAGATATACTACGTTATTCTCATGTGATATGAAGCTAAATGTTTTATAAACACTTAAGTAGTGTTAGTTGAAATCAAATCAGAGGTAGTTTTTATAGGTTGTTTCTTAGGCTTCTTAGTACCTGGAAAATTTTTGTTATAAACGGCATCATAGGTCCCAGTATAAAGAGAGCTGTGGTACAGTGGATATGATAGCTCTACACCCAGTTCCACTTGGGTTTGCTGCATTTTGTGTAAGGCTAGCAGGTGAACCATATGGTAAGGGAAAGCATGTTCTTCAATATCGTTAGGTATATCCAGCCTGTTTTATTTTTACTACAAATGATTTAAACCTTATTAGCTAAGTGATTGTCATAGAGGTTACTGTGTTCTTTTGTAGTATTTGCTGTGGGGTTGAGTGAGCCTTTGAGGAATCAAGTCATTCCTCTTAACGTTGAGACTGGGGTGATACAATTTTAAAATTTTACACATTTTAAAATTTCTCGATGAAAATACTACTCCTAAGTATAAAAACTTAAATTTGTATAAATTTTGTAGTAGTTTTTGTTATATAAAGTTCTTCTTGAGGAGCATGTGCAGGAGGTAGTGGAATTTAAAGTGCAAGATACTTGAATGAATCCCAAAGGAGGGACGCTGGAAGATAATTTTATTTTGTGCCAGTACTGGGTCTTGAACTCAGGGCCTCTCATCTTGATAGGCTTTTTCCGCTCAAGCTGGTAGCTGTTCCACTTAACTATACCTTCCATTCTGGCAAAGGAAGGGAACTCTGGGAAGCAGAAACACAGACCTGGGAAGGAGAGCTGGGAAATACTGCCCAAGAGAATGTTTAGCACAGTGCCTGGCAAGCAGTAGTGTTAATGTTAAATAGAGCTTATTGTGAGGTGCTGGTTCAGAAGCTTCTTTCACACACGGTTGCAAAGGACTCAGGGTTACCAGGTGAATGTGGTGACGTTTCTAGACCTATCAGCTTTGTTTAGCTGTTTCGCCCGGTCGGAGAGGCAGCTGCTGGGATGGCCAGCCCCACCCTGTGCTGTGGCCCCACTACCGCTGCCACACCAGCTCCCACCCTGTGCTGTGGCCCCATAACTCCCAGAGGTTGTGCTTTAGTGTTGTGGGATCCATCCTTCCTGCCTTGTTTTCTGCTTTAGCTGTGTACAGCTTATATGTTTATGTGTTTCCTGTGGTTTATATGTTTACTCCACCCTAATGGACTGAACTTCATGATTCCAATGACTGGACCTCTTCACCTCCCTGGTGCTAGGGATGGAACCAGGACCCACCCCTGCGTGGAATTCCAGCCCTATGTGATAGTTTAGATACGGGTGTGGGTATCTACTTCCTCCATGGTTATAAAGACCTACTTAAAGGATGAATGCATGCTGTGGTGTGCCTGGCTCTTGCTGTTGTTGACGCCACTGCTCTATACTCAACTGGTTATAAAACATGAGAGGTGAGGTAAAGAGAAAATGTAACCAACTTGCCTCATATCATGCAATTAAACTTGGAGACTAAAATCCCGTCTCTTAATTTCAGTCTCAGATGTTTGTGAGAAGCATTAAAAAAGTGATAACCCTTTTTTATTATTGTAATGAAAAGTGAATCTTTTCAAAGTATGTTTTTCCAAAAATGTGTCATTTTGTTTTAGGATTTGGAGTTCCATGGAGTGATGAGATTTTATTTTCAAGATAAAGCTGCTGGAAACTTTGCAACAAAATGTATTCGTGTGTCTAGCACTGCAACCACTCAAGATGTGATCGAGACCCTGGCAGAGAAGTTCCGCCCTGACATGCGCATGCTGTCCTCCCCCAAGTACTCCCTCTACGAAGTCCACGTCAGCGGAGGTATGTGTTCGCAGGGGCCCCTGACCCAGTGGGTCATCGGGGCCCCAGGGGCACGCCAACCACTGCCAGAGGGCGTAGTTGACAGGTTGGAAAATTCATGTCTGGGGAGTGTTGCGGAAAGTTCTTGCACATTCATTTATGGAGCTTAGGACAAATTTATTAGTTTTATGTATGATTATTTCTCCAAAATACATAGCATTACATTTCATAATTAAGATGAACACATCTAGGTGTCCCATTCATAGATGATAGGTCACACTACCTGCTTTCTAGTGTGTAGATAAATGTTACAATTGGGATTTGTTGTTGTTTTTATGTGGTTTTTTTTTTCTTTTTAACTTTTGGTTGTCCTGGGGTTTGAATTCAGAGCCTCAAGCTTTCTCAGCTTGCTTGTTCAGATGGCACTCAACACTTGAGCCATACTTTTTGCTGGCTTTTTGCTGGTTATTTTGGAGATGGAGATGCATGACTTTTCCTCCCAGACTAGCTTTGAACTGTGATCCTCCAGGTTTCAGATTCAAGTAATAGATTATAGGCATGAGCCATGGGCTCATTCTGAATTAAAAAGGAAAATGAAATGGAACTATTCAAAGGAGGAGGAAGTAGTCTGCCCCCTTACACCCAGGCCCTGTACACCTTCTGCACACCACACTGGTGTGTCCCCTGAGACCTGGGCCTCCGGTGTCAGGAGTGCAAGCATGCAGCTCCTTTCCTTCTTCAGGGTAGTTTCACTGAGCCCCGGCAGCTGTCGTACCTTCCTCCCCCATAATGTTGGGCATGCTAGAGGCAAGCATTAACACTCCAGCCTTGATATCTCAGTACTGTTTAAGGCATCACCCAACCAAGGAAGCCTATTTGGTATTTATTAAGTAGGTAAATTCAGACAATTGGTAAGTATTTAACAGCTAACAATGTGGTAGATGTTTGAAAAAAATAGCACATAAAATGAAAGGAAAGCTAAGTTTTCATTTCAGTTTTGATCACAACTGCTACTGACAAGGTCATGCCTCCTGGGCCTGCTGGAGCCTTCAGTGGTCCTCTCCATTGGTCTCCCGTCCGCGTCCATTCATGACTGTGTCAGGCCACATGGATTGAGAAGCTGCTGCACAGTGCACTGGGAGCCAGGGTTCCTGAACACTTCATTTCTCCACACATTACCGGGCTTCCTGGCATGTCTTAACTGCCAGCTTATCTGGCTAAGGCCTGGATTCCACCCTCATACCAACTACAGGGAAACTACATGTTTATTCTTTTAAAAATAGGATTCCTCTTAGGGATTTGAATTAGCTGTGGAAGGTAAAAGTGTGTGACATCACTAAGCAGAAGGCATCTTGGAGTTGGGAGGTTATAGACCGCTCAGAGACCTCCAGTTCACAGGTGATTCTTGGCTGTGCTCCAGGAATAGCCGCCTGGTTTCCTCCGTCTTCATGTTCGTTCCTAAAAGTTAGCCATGACTCCTGAGGGGGTTTGATCTTGTATAAATTTTGTGAGAAAACACTCGATAATTTTTTTATGAAATGAATTCAGATTTATTAATTCTGTCCTGCCCCCTCCTATTTATTTATTTTTGCTTTATATGTTTTTATTCAGCTTTTTTTAGGTATTTTTATATAAATGTATTTTATGTTTTTGCCCAGGCTGGCTTCCAACTGTAGCTCTCCTACCTACCTCTACACATAGCTAGGATTACAGAAGGCTCTCACTATGCCTGGCCTGTATGTTGAGTTGTGGGTCTCACTACTTTTTACTGAGCAGATAACAAGCCACAATCCTGCTGGTGTCCACTTCCCAAGTATCAGCACCGTTCTTGATCTCCTTTTTATGTTAATGTGTCTCATATTTTTAGTTAATAGAATAATAATTTGTTTTATTCTTGTATTTGGTACTTAGCACTGATATTTATATGTCATATTTATTAAGAGCTGCTAAGTCTCCATGTCCTTTTAAATACTGTCCATTCTCTTTTTTTCTTTTTCTTTTCTCTCCTTTTCTTCTCTTCTCTTCTCTTTTCTTTCTTTTTTTTTTTTTGCCAGTCTTGGGGCTTGAACTTGTGGCCTGGGTGCTGAGCCTTTTTGCTCAAGGCTAGCGCTTTATCACTTGAGCCACACCTTCATTTCTGGATTTTTAGTGATAAGTTGGGAGAATCCACCTTAGCTTTAAACAGTGACCCTCAGTCTCCTATGTAGTTAGGACTAGAGGCACGAGCCAGCAGTTCTTGGCCTTTGTTCATTCTTGCTTCACTCTTGTTCCTTCTCTATGGTTAACCTGGAACTGCTCTCGCTGCCTGGTCTTATTGGCTTCCTTGTAGCATTTTCTGATAGGTACTTGGACCATATTTGCTAACACTAGTTCATCACCATTATCATTATCAGGTGGATTGTTTGCCTTTTGTTTTGGTAGTGCTCATTTAATATTTAAATTGTGGGTATAGCATTAGAAATGCTAGACCAACTGAGAGAATTCTGGGTCCTCTGTTTGAGATTGTAGTGAATATCTCTGTGCTCTGTGGTGTGCTTTTCCTCCTGCCTGTCTAGCTGATGTCGTAACAATGAAAGGCAAGCTGTCCTGACCTTCATGACATAGGCTGGTTGTACTTCCAATCTTTTCATTGAGTAATCAACTCCAAAGTACTCCTTTGTATTACCTATCCTAATGATTTCATTGCAGTATATTATGCACCACAAAGATGCTTACTCTCTTTAAAAGGCCCTTAAAAGAAACTTCTGTTATAACTAGAACCACATTAGCAACCAAGTGCCCAGTTAATAAAATCTGATTTAAAGTGATGAACGATTTCAGTGTGTTGGCAGGTTGCAGGAGGACTTACGTCTTTACAGTACACATTACAGGACAGGTTATTGTACTCATGCCATGGAATAACCATGCCTTGTGTTTTTTCTTCCACTTCATGTGTTGAAGAAGAAAGAAGATTGGACATTGATGAGAAGCCTCTAGTCGTGCAGTTGAATTGGAACAAAGACGATCGGGAGGGCAGATTTGTCCTGAAGAACGAGAACGATGCAGCCCCTGCTAAGGTGGGCGCCTTCACTCGGGTCTGGCATGGCTGTCATCCTGGCCCTGTCTGGCCCTGGTGGAAAAAGGCGGGGGCTGTGAGAAGATTGATGTTTTGTCATAGCAGCTCTTACTCCTTTTTGCTTCCCTTCCTAAATGCCTTTCTAAAAAAGAATGGCTTTTCCTTCTCTTATTTTTTTATTTCACCTGGTAATCTCAATGTTGCTCCTCATTTTTTCAAAGAAGTTTTCTATCTTAGTTTGGTTTTTGTGTTGGTACTACAACTTGAACTCAGGGCCTGAGCACTGTCCCTTTTTGCTCAAGGCTAGTACTCTACCACTTGAGCCACAGTTCCACTTACAGCTTTTTAGTGATTAATTGGAGCTAAGAGTCTCATGGGTTTTACCTGTCCAGGCTGGCTTTGAACCATGATCTTTAGATCTCAATCTTCTTAGTAGCTAGGATTACAGTTGTGAGCCATTGGTGCCCAGCTTACAGATATGTAATTGACCTTGCTCACATTTCAGCAGATGGATACACACTTGGAATGGTTTCCATTGTTTGCTGGCCATGTTTAATTTCAATTTGTGTCAACTAATGCTGTTCTCTGTGCTTTGCTATGGACCACAGACCTAGGCGGACAGGCTGGAACCTGAGTAGGGCCATCACAGTGCTGCTAGAGGAGAAAAAAATGGGATATTGATTTTTTTGTTTCCCATTTTGTCATGTAGAGATCACTTTCTCTGAATGGTAACTTTTCTTTCCCAAGACAGTGTTCTTTTTCATATTTTTAAACTCTTTACCTGTTAAGTTTTTACATACTGTGGCTCCGTGTCATCTGTTGAAATACAAATTAAGAATAAGCGTATGAATGATTTCTAGAAAAGAAGGCATTTTTATAGAAGCACAATGTGTAAGAGCTTTGATTTATAAAAGCCAGCTTATTGTGGCTATTCTTAACATTTCCATTGAGCTTAAAAGAAAAATGCCTGTGGAGGAGGTGGTGCTTTAGACTTCCTGTTTTCATATTTTCATTAGATCCCTTTTACTCAGGTGTTTGATGGTAACTTGTTTGGAATTTTATTTGCTGAAAATCAAATTTTCATGATTATACTAATTTTGAGGGGTTTTTTGTTTGTTTTTATTTTTTTGCTTGCTTATTATAAATTGAGACAAAATTTTGATATGCTGGAATGCATAGTTTTGGGTTTCTTTGCTGGTGTTGATGGTACTAGAGGCTTGAACTCAGGGCCTCATGCTTGCTAGGCCTCCCACTTGAGCTATGCCTCAGGCCTAAAATGAGTAGATCTTGACTTTGCAGTTCACTTGGTTTTAGTAAATGCATATATCATTGTCACCTCATTGTGGTACAGAACATTGACATCACCTCAAACCTTGTTCCGTAGCTCTATGTTTGACTGTAGCTTGTGAAGTGGACGTAGCTCGGTTATGAGGAGCCTAGGTGATTCCTAGGTAGTGGCCAACAAGATGACAATGTTGGGGGGGGAGAGGATGGGGGGGGCAGGGGGAGGATGGGAAGGAATGGGAAGGGGAAACAAAGGAGGAGGCTACAATGCTTGATAAGAAATGTACTCATTATCTTGCCCATGTAATTGTAACCCCTCTGTACAGTATTTTCATAATAAAAAAAAAAGAAGAAAAAAAAAGATGACAATGTTAATTTTATCAGAAGGCTCAGAGCAATGGACCTGAGAAGCAGGAAAAAGAAGGTGTTATCCAGAACTTCAAGAGAACCCTTTCGAAGAAAGAAAAGAAGGAAAAGAAGAAAAGAGAAAAAGAGGCATTGAGACAGGCATCGGATAAAGAGGATAGACCTTCTCAAGGGGATGATAGGTAACAAATTTGAGAATTGTGCTTTAACATACACTTACTATTATCACCAGGCATATTAAAACACGGGCATATATCAGTTAGAAGTTTAGGGGATGGAGCATAACTCAGTTGGTAGAACACTAGCCAGTGAGCAAAAGTATCAGATGCCAAGTTTGAAAACTGGTCTCAGATTAAAAAAAAAAAGTTTATTGAACTCTGAGGTCTGGGCACTGTCCCTAAAAGCTTTGGTGCTTAAGGATAGCACTCTATTTTTTGAAACAGCTCCACTTCTGGCTTTTTGTGAAGATTAGAGCTTCATAGACTTTCCTGGCTGGGCTGGCTTTGAACCTTGATCTTCAGATCTTAGCCACTTGAATAGCTAGGATTACAGGTGTGAGCCACTGGCGCCTGGCTTAAATGGGATTCTTAAGTAAATAAATATTTCTTGTATTTTGAATGTTGTGGTACAGTATCATTTATTTGCTGTTTGGATTAAACTGATGAAAATTATTGAAATGCATAACTTTCTTTTTGAATCTACAACCACTAAGTTGTATAAGTTGATGAAGTTTTAATTTTAGTTGCTGCTTATATGACTAGCTTTTTTGTTGTTGTTGTGAAATCGTGGTAAAAACAAATGATAAATAGTACACAGCAGATCTGTCAGGGCACAGATGACATTGTCACTAGTTTTTCTGTGATTTTGTATTTTAATGGGAAAATTTTTTAAATGTCATTGATGCTTTTTTTCCATGTAGTGAGAATTCTCGTCTGGCTGCTGAAGTTTATAAAGACATGCCTGAAACCAGCTTTACTCGAACAATTTCTAATCCTGAGGTAGTAATGAAGCGGCGGAGACAACAGAAATTGGAAAAGAGAATGCAAGAGTTTCGGAGTTCTGATGGGCGGCCTGATTCAGGTACAGGTTGCATCTTTTTTTCCAGATTTTTTGTAAAGAGCATTGATTACACTTGTTGTATATACATCAGTCTTTCTTAACTAAAACAGTGGGTGAGGTAGTATACAAATTTGTACTGTATGTGTCCTACAAAGAATTCTGTTCACATAGAAATAACATTGATACCATGTAGTCCCCCAGGTTGGCCTTTTTTTTTTTTAAATGATACATTAGTTGTACAAGTTAGGACATCACTGTGACATTTTCGTATACGCATGTAGTATATCCTGTTCAAACTAACTTCCTCTGTTGCTCTCACCTAGCCCATTGCTTCTTAAAACAGTTTTAACAGGTTTCATTATTCTGTTTTCATATGTGTAAGTAAATGGCTTCAGCCATATTCATCCTTATTTGGTTTATTTGCCCTCTCTACCTCCTGGCCCTCCCTTCATACCCAACAGAGCCTGTCTTACTTTTCTGTAGTTCATTTTGTTCTTTGGTCTATATAAATTATACTAAAGGGTTTCACCATGGTATTTCAAACGGCATATATTATATTTCAATCAGAATAACTATTTTTTCCCTTTCATCATTCTACTAACTCCTGTTGATCAACAACTTTCATTGAGATTCCTTATATTATCCTCATACTTAGTTTCAATGTATTTTGAACTTATTCATCTCCATCTTTGTTTTCCTTCTCTCTCCCTTCATCCCTCTAAACAGTCCCCAGATGAGAACCATGTTCTATGTAAATGTGTTCTTGTTAACTTATGGATATGTGTGTATATAAATTTTCATGAACATATATGTCTTGTAGGTCTTTCTGGAAAATTTCAAATCTGTACAAAAGAAGATATATATGTATCCTATGTACCCTTCACCAACTAATGAAGAAACAACTAAGACTTCTTTTCCATTCCAGAATACATTGCTCTCTTATTCTGAAACTTAATATTTTGAAGCACATTACAAACTGTTTCATCTCTAAATGTTTTGGTACATTTTTCTTGAAGGGTGAAGATTCTTGAACAAACAAAACAAAATTGATCCCAGTACCATTATCATATATAAAAGAATTGACAGTAATTCTTTAATACTATCACATACTTTGTCATCTTACTTTTGAGTTGAGATCCAAATTAGACCTATGTTGATTTATTTTTTGTCATTCTGAAATTTCCATTTTTACTTTGCTTCTTTGTTTTGTTGGTTTGATTTATCTTAAGAACCAAGATCCTTTGTCTCACAGATTTTACTTCTAGTCCTTTTGATCTATTCACCATTTTCCTATCTTTTCAATTACCTTGATTAAATTTAGATACAGTTGCAGATATAGATACTGGGATAGATGTGTATATCAGTATTTATATCTGTTGGTATACATATGGATATAGAAGGGATGAGAATACTTGAGTATCCTCTAAAGGTAGCCCGTGACTGTCAAAAATTCTAATGAACTCATGGATTTAAAACTCTTCATGCCTTTTTGATTTGCTGGGTTAATGTCTAGAGTCTTGGAGAGGCTTCCATTTTGCTCCCAAGTCCTAAATAGTCCCAGTGGTTTTGGGTAGTTTTCTTAGTGGACAGGATTCTGTTCAGCTGCACTTGTAATATCCAGGCTAAGAGAGAGCTACTAGTGTAAGGAGTTCTTCCTTCATTTAACGATTGTGATTTTAGAAAATCTAGATATCCTTTACAATAATAACATTCTTGCTTCCTAACAACCTTAGTATCATTGTTTGCCTTTTTCTTTCTATGCTACATAATAATAGTATCAGAATAAAAATAGAAGTGTTAGAATTCACTTACTGAAAACATTTTAAGATTTTGTGAGATTGTGTATGGGTATAGTCTACAAGTACATTGAATTGCTGCCTTTTACAGCCACATAATTCTTATTTGTGTGGCAGTATGTACGTATTGATTTACACTTAGGTTTGTTTTGTTTTTCACTTTAAAGATTTTCTCCTTTAAAATTTAGAGCTGATCGTTTTAAAGTTACATCTCCAGGGTAAAGTATAGAGATGGAGAAGTCAGTGGCAGTGCACAGCACACTGTGTTTTACGCTTTATAAGTGGAAGTACACTGCGTACTGCCTATGCATTGCCAGCATATCTGTATTTGTGTAAATGGCCATACACTGCGTACCGCACTTCACTGGCCCGCATGCATGGTACACAGCACTTCCCCTTGCCAGCAATCAAGAGTTACCGAATACATCTCAGTGAGATGGGTATTATAAAAAGAATTGAAAGGCCAGGTGCCGGTGGCTACTCAGGAGGCTGAGATCTGAGGATCACAGTTCAAAGCCAGCCCTGGCAGGAAAATCCATGAGACTCTTATCTCCAATTAACCACCAGAAAAGCAGAAGTAGTGCTGTGGCTCAAGTGGTAGAGTGCCATCCTTGAGCAGAAGAGCTGAGGGACTGTGCCCAGGAGTTCAAGCCCCCATGATTGACAAGGAAAAAAAAAAAAAGAATTGAAATAGTTGACTTTACTGTCTGAACTGGTACTGGTTTTATATATTTTTAGCCATTTAGCACGAAGTTTTTACTTAGAACTAGCTTGTAATTGAACTCAGCAAAGATAATACATATTTTATAGTTAGACATTCACAGTAACGTAGTTTCAATTGCTTACCAAAAAAGGGTAACTTATTGGGGTTCCAAATAACTCAAGCCCTGTCTTATTGATTTATTCATCCCCAAAAGTTTGATGTGTCGCCATCAACTCCATCTTTCTCTTTGTAATGTTAACATTGAAGAAAGTTCTTTAGAATTGGACAGTGCAGTGCTGCCTTTGTACACTTGAGAACTTCTTTGAGAGTTGTAGGAATTTGGGTGTTAGGACTGGTAACCTTTCTTAGGCCTAATCCTGTAATATGGTGAAGAGGTGTGTTTAATTTGCAACCTCCTCTTTGGAATCCAAGCCTGACTCCAGGGTCATTTTTAATAATATACATGTGTATGGCAACAGGTTTGGTCTGTGCAGAGGAGCTGTGCTCATGCTTGTGTTCATGTGTAGACATACGTTTTATCAGCCTATGATCTACATTCAGGAGGCAGAGTTTGTGGACTGTGTGCTATGAGATACATCTGCTTCTGCCACCTAACAGTTTGCTGAGGATTCAGAGCTGTGTAGTGCCTTCCAGAGCAGGTGTGGAGATAGTTTGAGCTGTGAGCAACATTGACCTCACAGCTTGCTTTCTCCTCCAAGACTTATCCCAGCCTTCGCGGCCTGAAGCTGAGTCAGTCAGTTATTGCACGGAAATTGTGATAGTGTTGGTGACTAAGAAAATCTTCAGATAGCTGGGTGAAGTGATGCACACCCATTACTCTAGCATGCTGAGGCAGAAGGATTGCAGATTTTAGCTCAGCCTGGATTACATAGTAAGACTGTGTCTCAAAAACAAAACAAAAACAAAAGCAAAAAACTAGGAGAGCAAGGGACTTTTGATTTCATTCGTATTGTAGGAGGATAGTTTTGAGACCTCAATGTTTAAATGTATTTTCTTATCCTGTCAAGGATTTGAAAGTACTTACAAATGTATGTATCAAGAAAAAAGAAGAAAAGATTAGGAGAAGCAGAGAAAATATAAACCAAAAAGAAAGAAAGCCAAAATTTTAGAAAGGACAAGTGGAACATTCAAATACCTGTTTGTGCTGAGCACGTACCAGATGTGAAGGTACATCTGTGTAGGGGAAGGAGCCTGCGCTGTCATCACAACCAGCTCCTGCAGGTGCATCCTGGCTCTCTTGAGGAACACGTGAGTCTTGATAGAGACAGCCAGCTTCATGTGTGCCTTTTTCTAAGTCAGTTAATACAATGTGTTCATGATGAGATGGATTAGAATGCAGCATTTGAGGGTAGTTTTAAGAAAATAGGATGCTCTTTGAATAGGTGCTGTTTAATAGGCTTTAGAGTTTTAAGCTTGAGGTTGATAAGCTTTCAGTTTGGGGTCAGGTTCAGATCTAGACAGATGACTAGAGGAACAGAGGATGGCCTTGAGGTTTATGATTAGAAGTAGCACATTCACAATTGTATTGCCTTGTCCATAAAGAGCACTGGGGTCTCTGGTCTTCCATCTTTTATGAGAGGGCCGTAAAGAAGAAACTGAAGAATGTCCACATTGTAGAATATTAGGACCTATGATCGATTGGGTTTTCCCAAAGAGAAATTGGAGAGATGCTATGGGACTGTGAAGTGAGCAGTTATTTTTGAGTAGAAGATGGGTTCCAACATGAGACAGTGGCAGGCAGGATGTCCCACGAGTTCTGATGCTGTGACTCACACACTCTTCGTATGTCTGAGAAGCAGGTCAGGCGTCCTGATTCAGAGTGGACTTGTAAAGCTTTCTTAACACTCAGGTGTATTCATTCTTTGATATCTTCAAAGTGTGGTTGGCCCAAAGATGCCCTGTCTCAACTGCTGGTGGGCCATTTCTCTTTGGGAAGTGTAATAACAGGAGTGTAAGAGCTGTTGGAGAGTTGGTTCTTGTCTACCACAGTGTTGTACACTGTCTGGTTGTAGCAGGTCACTGCAAGTAGGGAAGGACATGAGTCTTGTGCAGGGGTGCTGTTGGGACCCGGTATTCTTCCTGACCTCTGCGTGTCTATCTTCAGAATGGGGTTGGAGTAAGGCACCTGTCCCTTTGGAACTGAAATGTATATTTGTACAGATCGATGTTAGTTAATGCTCTCTTTGGCAATTTATAGGTATGTATCTTTGTTGAGATAGTACCATGGTTTTACACTTTAGAAATAGAAGTCTTTTTAATTAGACCCATACCTACTGTATTTTGTATCAGAATGACTTAATACTCCATATACTAAAACCACATTCCATCAAGTAATAAAAATAATTTCATTTAGTAACCATCATTTGGCCACATGGATGTGAGTTTTATGGCGGCTTCACCTTGATGTACCCTTAAAAGAAGTGCTGCTCAAAATGGAAATAGAACCCATGCTGATTTTCTTTAGTGACTTTCTGGTAAATTCTGTCCTTAAATCTCTGTGTAGTCTGTAGCGTTGGGATCACTAAAGTTTTGCCTTAGCATTTAGCACATACCCTTTCTATATTATATCACATGTCCTTAGACATTTTTTACTGTTAGTATAAAAATGATATACAAAAGGGTTATGGCTATATAAGTCTGTTAAAGAGTGCATTTCCTTTTGGACAATATCATCCCTTCCCTTGCTTTCTTGAGGTTTCCCTCCTTTTTAAAGAATACTTTTTTATGCTTAAATAGTTGTTCAGAGGGGTTTCAATTCAATATGATAGTTTATATATATATAAAATACATCTTGAATACCAGTTAAGCCAGCAAGCAAACTGATCAAGTTTTGAGTTGCTGGATTCAAAACAAAGAAACCACCAGCAACCAAAAAACCAGCACCCCATTCTAGTGGCAAATCCCTCCGGAAGAATCTAGACTTAAGCACCTGAGTTCTTTTGCCCCCTAGTTCGCTTGTTAAAAATAAGGTTCTTTAGCGGGGCTAATCATTAACTTGATTCAGATTGAGGTTCAGAAAGTAGAAGTGGAGGAATTAGGGCTGGGAACATGGGGGTAGAAGAGCGCCATACCACAGAGAAACTCCAAGGCTTCCCTTTCCTTTGGAGGTCAGTCAGCTTGCTGTGGTCAGAGCTCTTCTCCATGAAAAGAAGACTGACCTGTCAGGCAGGATTGTTGCCCATAGCAGAGTGTCATTAGGTCCGCAGGTGGCTGCTGATGTGTGTCATCTCACAGGAAATAGCATGGAGTTAGTGGTGTAGAATTTGCTTTTGACCTGATGCAGCTGGCATGCACGCGGTTGTAAATATTAACTATTTCTGTCAACTGTTTACAATAAAGTTAGGCTCAAAGACGTTTATTTTTCCAGGGGGAACGTTGAGAATTTATGCAGACAGTTTAAAACCAAATATTCCCTACAAGACGATCCTGCTGTCGACTACAGACCCTGCAGATTTTGCGGTGGCTGAAGCTTTAGAGAAGTATGGTCTGGAGAAAGAAAACCCTAAGGACTACTGCATTGCTCGGGTGCGTAACTGCCGTGTCAGTTGCTCTTGCCAGTGCACTGTACACTTACAGCCAAAAAGAGATCCTGTTTTTTTCTTTTCATTTTGTTTGGTTTTGTTTCAGTTTATTTGATTCATTTACTTTTTTAAGATTATCTTTAAGCAGTGTACAAAGAAGTTTCAAGTCAACCTGTCAGTTTATGAGTACATTCTATTTTGATCAGTGTTACCCCTTCCATTACCCTCCCCGATCTTTTCCAACCCCACCCATTCCTTTAAGACATAAGTACATTGAATAGTATGACTGTTTGCCTACCCTTTCTCTCTCCATCCGCTGTCCTGAGTTTTTAAAAGTTAAACCTAGACCCAGTTTCTCCCCACACTATCACTGAGAGTCTGAGAAACTGAAGCTGTGTGTTAGATATTTATGAAAACAGTGTCTCTTCCATTACAAAAATAATATATGTTCCTTTATGAAGTAAATATGAAACGACAAATGAAGAAAACAGGCTGAAGTTCTACTTTGAAAGGAAAGCTACACCATTAGCATTTTGATAGACATCCTTCCAATTCTTATTTTGCTTATATAGTTTGTTAATCAGGGTTCTGTAAAACCAATGGAATGAAAGAGAGAGAGTGAGAGTGTGTGTGCGCATGTATGCATACGTAAATATGTGTACTATATGCTTCAGAGACAGAGAACTAGCAGATGCTTGGTTCATAAAGCTAAAAGCCTCAGAACAGGGCGTTACGCATGATGAAGTCTGAGTTCATATCTGAAGGTCTTGAAGCTCTTGGAGAGGTGCTAGTGTGAGTCTCTGCTGAGAGACTGAAGAAACTACAGTCTGAGATTCATGGTTGATGGCCCCACTGGGGAGGCACACTGGTTCACTAAGAGTAGAGCTGTTCTCTCCAGCTGGCTGAGAGTCTGTGAGCCCCTGGAGAGGCAGTGGCATGAGATCATGCAGAAAGGCTGTGGAGTCTGATGTCCATGGGTGATGGTCACAGGAATTGATCCGCTTGTTCAGGAAGAGTGGAGTTTGTACACTGGCTCCTCCTCCTTTCCATACAGGCCCCTAGGCTCAGTCTTCTTCACTCAGTTACACAGACATGCTTTACTGATCTCAAGGCTTCTCTTAAGCCAACCAGATTGGAATCACGATTAACCATCTCGCATAGGTAATTTTATTATACTAAAGTCTGTAATACCGATTATATTGTCTAATAGTTACCTATACGTTCTTAGAGATAAAGATTCCATTTTTTTACTCTAGCACTCAAGAAACAGTGGTATTTTATATTTCAGGAAAGTCTAGCAATATTCTATTGAGTTAGCAAATAATATGGAAAATTTTTAGCTTTAATTCAGTCATAATTACATACTTATTTATTGCAGTTTTTCTGTCAGAATTGCAACTGGCAGTAGCTTTTAAAGCAAAGATATATTCATATCCCTTGTCTTAGCAAGTAATTGTTTAATACTAAAATAGAATAACTATTTAAAATTTTTTCCTACAGTGTAACTGAGGAATAAAGTACAACAGACATTTGAAGCCTATAGTTCCAGGAGTTTTGATATTTCAATTCTATGAACAATTTCTCCATCTTCAGTTTCCTAGTGCTTCTTTGTGACCCATCCTCATTCTGTCCATCACTCTAGCTTAAATTTTCTAAAATTTTTATATGAATAGCATCATATGCTAAGTACTCTTTTTTGACTGGTTTCATCCGCAAGATGATTTTGAGACTCACATTCACCAGTTTCTGGTTTTTAAGAATTCCTTTTTGTTGTTAACTAGTATTTTAATATATGGATATACCACAGAAGTAAATCACATGCCAGTTGGTGTACTTTTGGGCTGTTTCCACTTTTGAAGTTTTGACTCTTTAGATAAACCGGCTGTGATTGTATGTGTACAAGTGAACATATATTTTCATGAGTAGTTAACCTAGGACTGTAAGGATGTTCTAACATTATTCTAGATCCATCCATTTCCCTGCAAATCACATAATAATCTTTCTCTTCCTTTTTTTTTTGGTTGGTCATGGGGCTTGAATTCTGGACTTGGGCGCTGTCCCTGCACTCTTTGAGCGCTCTACCACTTGAGCCACAGCACCACTTCCGGTTTTCTAGTGGTTTTTTGGAGATAAGAGTCTCACAGACTTTCCTGCTCAGGCTTGCTTTGAACCACGATCCTCAGATCTCAGCCTCCTGAGTAGCAAGGATTACAAGCCTGAGCCACTGGTGCCCAGCCTAATATATACAAGATGCAGGGCAAAAAAAAAAAAAAAAAAAAAATTCTTTCTTAGTTTTAGTTTTTTTACTTAGGTTAGTCAAGTTAATGTTTGTGTTTGGTGTGATAAGAGTTAGTGTTTCTTCTTTTTACTTTTAGTAGTACTGGGGTTTGAACTCAGGACTTTGTACTGATATCCTACACCTAGAGCTATATCTCCAGCCCTTTTTGTTCTCAGTTACTTTTTTTTTTTTCAGATAGGTTCTCCCTTTTTGCTTTTATTTGCTTTTTATTTGTTTCATTTGCTTATTGTTTTATGTATGTTTTATTTATGTTTCCTGTTGTAGCTGGGATTATAGATGCAGACAACTGTACCCAGCTGTTGATGGAAAGAGGAGCTGGCAAACTTTTTGCCAGGGCTGACCTCAAACTGAGCCAGTGATTCCGAGCTGGTGTTCATCTTTTCCATACAAGTACCCTATTGATTTTGCACTTTTTGTCAGAAACACTTTATTTTCTCCTATTAGATTCTTTAATACCTTTGTCTAAAGTTATTTGATCTCATGAATGTGTGGTTCAATTTCTGGACCTGTGCTTTCTTGACATACAATGACTATCTTTTTTTTCCATATATACTTTTTATTGTAAAAATATTATACAAAGGGGTTACAGTTACATGAGTAGGGTAATGAGTACATTTCCTATCAAGCATTGTTACATCCTCCTTTGTTTTTCCCTCACCATCCCTTCCCACCCACCTCCCCAACTCCACCCCCCCCCCCCAAGCTGTAAAGTTCGTTTTCAACATAGTGTCTTGTACATCTCATTGTTACAATGGGTCAACCTGTATCCTTATTTAAGCGTTTTGTTATATCCCTTCCCCTCCCCAGATTATAAAAATGACTATCTTTTTTGGCAGTGATCTGCCTAGTACTGTAGATTTACAAGGACCATAAAATCAAATGAGTGACAGTGTTGTTCTTTGATTTTGCTTTTAAGAAATGTTTTATTCTGGGTTATCTGTGTTTCTGTATACATTTTAGAACCATCTTGTCAGTTTCTACGCAGAACCTGCTAGGACTAGGATTATGATTGCATTTGGCTGACATCTGTAGTTGAACTTCAAGACTTTCCACCAAGTATCTTCTTCTATTCTCTCAGTAGAGAGAGCAGCTCTTCAGTTACAAAGTTCTTTGAATTCTTTCAGCAGTATATCTATGTGTTCATTGTAGAGGCCCTTATCCCTTTTCATTAGCTAAAGATGGAGTTAACACAAGAACTTGCTTGAGGTTTTACTGAAAAAGGAAAAGCTAGTACATCTGTAATCTTATGTTTATAGCTCAATTTTTAGCTGAGAAAGACAGGAAAACAGATGCTTTCCTCACTTTAAAATGACGATAAAGGATAAAACTGATAAAAGACACAATATCAAAGATACTGCAAGAGATGATGGGGGCAGAGTTTCCATGGGATTTTGAAGGTGTGATTAGTGGTTGCGGAGTGACTAGTGATCAGAGAAAGCCTGCAGTGAAGGCACCACAGCGAAGCGGGCAGGTGCCTGCGTGGCCCCACCGCAGGGCCACCCTGGAGTTGGAGGCTTGGTACTTGCTAAGGCGTTGATGAGAGTTAGACGGAAAAGAAAAGGGGTTGCAGATTTTTGTAAGAGGTAGCAGCCTTTCTTTTCTATCCCAGCAACATTATCATTGCCCAGCTAGAGGAAGGCTGAGAGCGTGGGGTGTCAGTGGGAGGCTTTTTTTTCTCAGAAGGAAAAGACTTGAGGTAGACAGACTTCTAGTTCATTTTCTTCCTGGCAGGTCAATACAAAGTACAGAAGAGCCCTAATGTAATACAGGCTTTACCAGATGATGGTACAGCAGAATACTTGCAAATACTGTCATGCACATTAGAGACAGAATTGACCTATAAGACCGTGGGTGTGGGGGATGTAACAATGTGTTCCCTAGACATAAAATTGGTTCTCAACTGCTATACAAATATTCTAAGTCAAAGTACTATCAATGGGTAGTAGTGAAGACAAGATTCTTGCTACTAGCCATCTTCTAGCTGGGTCCCCTATTCAGTTCTAAACACTGAGGGAGAGCGCGTTAAGAATGCCTCATATCACACCTGAAACTGGTGCTGTGTAAGTGTTTGCCAAGGGCATGTGTTTATATCAGTCTATCTCATCATCAGTTCTGTAAGATTACATATCATTCAGCATATGATAGTGAATTTCCTAACATACTTCTCTTTCACTGATGGAAATTAAAAAAAATTAAAGAATACATTGATCCATGTTCTCTCTGATTTGTAGAAATTAGATCTAAATTATACTGGGATGTGATGAATTGTACAGGATTCTAGCTGATTGCACACAGTGAGACCAAGAGAATTCTCTTAAGAGAGAGACATAAGCTCTTAAGACAGACATACCAGCTGGGTGCTAGTGGCTCACACCTGTAATCCTAGCTACTCAGGAGGATGAGATCTAAGGGTCACGGTTCGAAGCCAGCCTGGGCAAGAAAGTCGGTGAGACTCTGATCTCCAATTAACCACCAGAAAACCAGAAGTGGCACTGTGGCTTTGAGGTGGCCGAGGGGAGGGGGGAGAGGGAGGAGAGAGGGTCTGGGGGGGGTGCACACAAAGACAATGCCTATGTGCCTCTTCATATTTAATTACATATATATATATATATATCAAAATGAACTCCAAGATACAGAAACAAGAGCTTTTTGTAAAAATTTTTTTTGATGATTTGGTATTCTTTTCCTTATGTATGGTGTATTCAACTATCTTCAGGAGGGTTGGGAGAAGGTACAGAACTTGAGGGAAAAAGGTTGAAAAATTCTCCAGTGGGGCTGGGAAGGTGGTTCAGTGGTAGAGTGCTTGCCTTGCATGCATGAGGCTCTGGGTTTGATTCCTCAGCATCACATAAAGTAAAAAGAAAAAAAGCCAGAAGTGGTGCTGTGGCTCAAGCGGTAGAGCTCTAGCCTTGAGCTGAAGAGCTGAGGGACAGCGCCCAGGCCCAGAGTTCAGGCCCACGACCGGACCCCCCCCCCCCCAAAAAAAAAAAAAGAAAGAAAAATTGTCCAGTGGAGTGTAGCTCACTGGACATTGATGAGAGTGAAATATACAAATTGTGGGTGGAGACAGGAGGGAGGGACTGGGAGAGATGGGGGAACAGAAGACACTGTACGAAAAGAAACGAACTCATTACCTGACTCATGTCATTGTAATCCCTTTATACATCACCTCTATAACAGTGAAATAAATTAATTTAAAAAATGTAATACATTGATTAAGGTCATGAATATGTTAAAGCCCTATGTACTTTGAGTCTTTATTGACAGTCACTTTTAGGTTATCTGATTTTTTTTCCCCCTGTAGTGGAGATTGAATTCAGGGCTTCATGTTTGCTAGATAGACATTTGAACTATGTTCCTAGCCATTGTTTTTTTTTTTTCAGGATTTATTATTTTGTTATATGTTTTGTAAACAAAAAACCCCAAAACAACAAACAAAACAAAAAAGGAAAAGAAAAGCCCAAACATAGCCAGGTGCCGGTGGCTCACGCCTGTAATCCCAGCTACTAAGGAGGCTGAGATCTGAGGATCTCGGTTCAAAGCCAGCCTGGGCAGGAAAGTCTGTGAAACTCTTATCTCCAATAAACTACCAGAAACCCAGAAGTGGCGCTGTAACTCAGGTGGTAGAGCCCTAACCTTGAGCTGAAGAGCTGAGAGACAGCGCCCAGGTCCAGAGTTCAAGCCTCATGACGGACAAAAAAAAAAAAAAGCCCAAACATGCATGCTACCCACCAGAGGAAACTCATCTCTTTCTGGTGCAGGCCATACTACGTTAGTGTGCAAAGCCCTATCTACTCCTCACTATTAAACATTTATGACCTAACTACAAAAATGGAAGCCGGGTGCCGGTGGCTCACGCCTGTAATCCTAGCTACTCAGGAGGCTGAGATCTGGGGATCACAGTTCAAAGCCAGCCCGGGCAGGAAAAGTCTGTGAGACTCTTATTCCAATAAACCACTCAGAAAACCAGAAGTGGCGCTGTGGCTCAAGTGGTAGAGCTCTAGCCTTGAGTGAAAAGCTGAGGACACGCCTAGACCCAGAGTTCAGGCCCCAGGACTGACAAAAAAAAATGGAGCATGAAGGCAAACAGAGGCAACTACCCAGGTCTCAAATTCATGATCCTCCCTCTCTTCTCTCAGGTATTAGGTTGCCCTGCTGGATTTCTTCGAGAGTCTCTGTTGTTTTGGTTTACTGCTATATTATTTTCTGATCAGTTTTCTTTGTATGCTGAGATAGTAAAAATGAAGAATTTGTTGTAGTTATTTCCTGAATTAGAATTTTTTTTTAATTTTCTGAGCTCATTATTTCATAAATTATAGCTGTTTCATAGTCTTCACTTCTATTCAATTAATTATTTACTAAATATGCTGCTTGGGTTCAAAAGTTTGAGCTGTCCCTGAAAGATCTTCCTGTGTAGCTAGAATCGCAGGCAAGATCCACTGTGCCTGGCCCTGCCGTGTCCTTCAGGGCTTGTCCTGGGGCTTCCTTCAACTCAGGGCCCGCATGCTGTCCCTGAACATTTTTGCTCAAGGTTAGCACTCTAATATTTGAATCACAGTTCTGCTTCTGGATTTTTTGCTGATTAATTAGAGGTAAGAGTTTCATGGACTTTCTTGCCCTAGATGGCTTTGAACCATGATCCTCAGATCTCAGCCTCCTGACTAGCTAGGATTACAGGTGTGAGCCACCAGCACCTACTTCATTGTACTTTTCGGAAGCTTCAGCAGAGGACACAATGCACACCATAGCTAAACTGAAGAATATATACATTAAGAAACTAATGAATTTTTAAAAATTATTTATTTTTCCGTGCTCGGGCTTGAACTCAGCCTTGAACTCTTGCTCAGCTTTTCATTCAAGCAAAGTGTTCTACTGCTTGAACCACAGTTTCACTTCTGGCTTTGTACTGGTCAGTTGGAAATAAGATTCTTGGCAGTTTTTCTTCCCAGGCTAACTTCGAACCATGATCCTCCAATCTCAGCCTCCTTGAGTAGTAGGATTACAGGTGTGAGTGAGCCACTGGCACCCAGCTTCCAGTGACTTTTTAATTCATTCAAAAGTAGTACTTCCAAGCCAAGTAATACATACCTATGATAACAGCAGCACTGTAGAGGTAAGACAAGAGAACCTTGATGCAGAGGCTAGCCTCAGGATGACAGAATCAAACCACGTTGGCTTTTGGAGTGTATTTACTGTTAATGTGATTTCTCTGTTAGGTCATGCTTCCTCCTGGAGCTCAGCATTCTGACGAGAGAGGTGCTAAAGAAATCATTCTTGATGATGATGAGTGCCCTTTACAAATCTTCAGGGAATGGCCAAGTGACAAAGGTATAAGTAGACCTAATTGTAAAGCAGAAGTGAGGCTTCTATGTGCTCTGCTTGTTTCTCAGATGATGTGGAAAATTTGTACCTGAATGTTTTTTGATGGCTCTTTGCTGCACTGTTTCCCACCTCCTTTGTACACTTGGAGTAGTGTCTTGGCAATGGTACCAGGCTCAGCTCATTTGAGTCTCCTGCCCAGAGGCTGTCACTACAGATGGAAAGCCAGAAGAAGCAGACTTAGCGATTGAAGATAGCTGTTGCCAATTAGCAGTGAAACACTTTACATAGATGCTATATGCTAGTTGGACAAATGTGTTTTGATAGGGAAGGTAATCAAGGCTGTAAAGATGGTAATCAATTAAGATAGAGGTTGATTGTTTCTTATGTAAAATGCTTAAGGCTAGAAGTGTCTGTGATTTTGGATTTTTTTTCAGATTTTGGAATATCTTCACATAAACAATAAGATACCCCGGAGATGAGATCCAAATCTAAATACAGAATTCATTGATGTGATATAGGGTGTTTTTACTGTGTCTGCATCTTGCCTGCTACCTGTTTTAGGAGTTAAGTTGTCCATTTGTGTCATGTTTTAGAATTCATTGTGGTGATAAGTTTTGATTTTTGGATGAGGGATGTATGCTGTCTTATACAGGATTTATACTTGGCACTATTCAGACAATTTTTTCTGTTTCAAAGCAACAGGAGTTTAAAGCTGTATTTTTGATGAAATATAGTTTTCCTACTGTTGGAGTCACAGCAAAAGTTGACTTGCTCAGTAAGGTGCAGGTGCCTTTTCATTAATGAGGACACAAAAATGGATTGCCAATTAATCCTATCAATATTGAATACAGATTTTTTTTTTTGTGTCCGGTCATGGGGCTTGAACTCTGGGCCTGGGCGCTGTCCCTCAGCTCTTCAGCTCAAGGCTAGCGCTCTACCACTTGAGCCATAGCGCCACTTCCGGCTTTTTTCTTTTTGCTTATGTGGTGCTGGGAAATCGAACCCAGGGTTTCAGGCATGCAAGGCAAGCACTCTACCACTGAGCCACCTTCCCAGCCCTTGAATACAGATTTTTACAGTACCAGAAAATACTAAGTAAGCAGATTGAATACTTGCTTAGCACATTTTCTAGATAGAACAAACTTTATTAAAGAAAATTGGCTTAAATTCTGAATTCTGTTGTAAAAAAAATCACATCAATGAAGAAGTCTTCGAGTATATGAACTTATGTGAGAATATGTTCCATGTGTGGGAATATGTTAACTGACCACCGGGTTATCTATCAGAATAAGCATTCATTTATTCAGAAGCTGATTGTGTGCTGCTTTTAATTATATGATATCTTTGGGTAACTGGCTGTCATTAATTAAAAATAATCTTTGCCAATGGCTTGTTGGAGTTTTCCAGAGTCACCAAAAGACTAGTATTTCCTTCACTGAGTAAAATTATAAATTGGGTGAGCTTTTGCTCAGTTATTCTTTAGCAGATGCTGTTGATAATGTTTGGACTGCTATGCAGCTGGCCACCCCTACCACTGATTGATGACTGCTACTGTTAACATTCTAGGGATTCTAGTCTTCCAGTTGAAGAGGAGGCCACCTGACTATATCTCAAAGAAAACTAAGAAACACGCCGAAGGGAAGCCACCAAAGGGGAAAGAGAGAGCTGACGGGGCTGGCTATGGCTCCTCTCTTCCCCCTGAGAAACTGCCCTACTTGGTAGAGTTAAGCCCAGGTGAGAAAGCTTGTTACTTATACCAGGAGCATGATGTACAGAGTTTAGTGTGAAATGTTCCTCCTCATGTTTCTAATGCAGCTTAAGCATTCATTTATTTAGAAAAATGTAACTGTCATAGATGGCATTTATTTAAACATATTTAAGTACATGTACTCCTGAGTAAAATTAAATTCACTTGGACAAAAATGAATATTATACAAGATTTAAAAATAATACATGAAAGCTGGGCACCAGTGGCTCACGCCTATAATCCTAGCTACCCAGGAGGTTGAGATCTGAGGATCATGGTTCAAAGCCAGCCCAGGTGGAAAAGTCCGTGAGACTCTGATCTCCAATAAACCACTAGAAAACCAGAAGTGGCGCTGTGGCTCAAGAGGTAGAATGCTCGTCTTGAGCTGAAATGTGCAGGGACAGCGCCCAGGCCCAGAGTTCAAGCCCCATGACTGACAAAAAAAAAAAGAAGTTTTTAGAGTTTTAAATGTCCAGATTTCTTTTTTAAGGAAAAATGACCAAAATAACTTTGGTACAATAGTTTGTTAAAAATAGTAAACGGGTTGGGCAGGTGACTCAGTGGTAAAGTGCTTGCCTTACATGCATGAGGCCCTGGGTTTGATTCCTCAGCACCACATAAGCAGAAAAAGCCCAAAGTGGTGCTGTGGTTCAAATGGTACAGCACTAGCCTTGAGCTGAAGAGCTGAGGGACAGCGCTCAGGTCCAGAGTTCAGGCCCCACGACCACCACCACCAACAAAAATAGTAAACAGACTGTCAGAGTGGCTCAGGTCGTAGATTGCGTACTAACAAGTGTGAGAGCCTGAGCTCAAACTCTGGTACCACCCAAAATACATACATATGTACACACAGACATACATACTTGTATTCATAATATCATTGAAAAAATAGTGAACAGTACACTGAAATTTTCTCTTCCTGGGTATTGTGTACGTGAGTATGGGAGAAGGGAGAGAGGACAGGGAATCATACCATTGTCTACAGTGAATATGTCCCAAAGGAGTGTCTTTAAATTTAAATAGTGCGTCTAAGAGATCCATCTTGTGAGCAAACTGTTATTTGATTTTTAAATAATGATTTCATATTAGTCTTCTAAATATATTGTTTTCAGAATATTGCTAGGTTGTCATAATTTAGCCATCAGATAGGGAAATACATTGACATTCTTATATAATATATATACACACACATTCCCATGTAGTGTTTGCATATATGTTCTCTATTTGGTGTATTTGCTTATCATTTAGCCAAAATTATATTATTATTTAGTTAAAATGGAATTATGTGGCCTGAACAATTAAATATAATGAAGATAGCATTTTCTTCTCCCTTCTTAAAGCCCAATTAGTAACTGTAGAAAAATTACTACAAAAATGAACCAGTTGTGTAGATTATATATAGTTCCTGGGCAGGAATATGTTCTTCTTTTCCTTGGTTTTCAGTGTTAGTTTTACTTCTAAGGTTGGTTAAGTTTCACACAGTTGACTGTTAAAATTAGCTGAGGTTAGATCTGGTGTTTGTGATCCCACAGTGCTGGGAGACTGCGGGCTACACTCAGAAACTAGGGTGGGAGTGTGTCGTTTTGGCGTTGATGGCAGTGTGGCTATAGTAGTAAGTAGAGTTACGTTCATTTATATCCAGGTCTTTCTTTTCATTGATTAGCAGTTTGTAAGGAATATATTAGTGTTATTTGCTCCTCTCTTTTCTGGAGGAGGTTCATTTGAAGTTTTGTTTCCTCACTATGTCTCAGTATTACTGTATAAAGTCTGACAACCACTGGCTCTTGTTTGTCTGAGGGAAGGAAGAGAGCCACTTATTTTTTCAGCTTAATTTTTAGGATTATTTTTGGACATTGGGTACCTTAAGCACTGGAAACTTGGTTTTCTCCCAAATTTGAAGTTATGGAGATTTAATAGTATTGGCCTGTAGGGAAATTCATAAATAGAATAGTACAGAATAAATTTCAAATGAGTAGAAGAAAGTTGGTTTTGATGGATAGCCTCAATAGGCTGAGCATTCCTTCGCTCCATTTAGTACTTATATGTATCAGACACTCTTTTGGGGGTTAGCAATGGAGCACTAAAAATGAGATTTATCCTTAACCTCATATTCTGATGAGTTTCCATTTTGCTACTTATTTTATATTTGTTACCTCTCAGGTAGTCAAACACAGAGAAATTTTTTGTAGATGTGGGTGTACTGAAGTCCATAGGTAAATAATAGTTATGCTTTTTACCAAATATTTGCAACAGCATGTATTACATGCTTACTGATATATTTCTTGACCCTTTGCTACCTTTTCCCATCATTTATTGAGCTCCTTTGTGAGCAGAGCATTAGATGGAAAGGTACATAAAACTATTCCTGTTGACAGGTAATGTATCTACCAGGCAACAGTCACAACTCAGGGACAGTGATGGTCTCTGATCTGTACTCCCTCTCAGCTTCTCTGGGCTGCCTGGGGAGAGCACCCTCACTGTTGCACAGATGGTGAGCTGCTTAAGGTAGAGGCAGGGACTGGTGGCTGGCCCGAGTGTGAGGCCAGAATCTTTTCACTGGGTTCTGAGACCCTTTTAGGTTATCATTATTACTAAAGCTCCAGTCTGCATGCTGAATAAAATCTGCACACTGGTTTGTCAGGAATGGGGAGGGACTGTACTTCTACTGGGCATATTGTCAGCCAGGTGTGCGTCCTGGGTATGGAGGTCCCAGGATGGGTAGGAGTGGGTATACTTGCACTGTTTTCTGGAGAAATGGAAGCCTGGGTGCTGCTCTGTCCTGCTCTAAACAGAAGTCATTTAGGTGGGATGATGACCTCCTGTATGGCTAACTCACTGTTGCTGTCCTGCTGCTTGGTGACTCACTATTGTCTTGCTGTTTTCCTCAACGGTCTACACTGGTTTCTAAAACACTGACTGGGACACAGCAGTAGTCTCACCTGCACAGCTCTGAAAGCTGATGGGTAAAATGTACCTTTTCTTCCTTTGAGACATCTCACTGAAGCTCACCCTCTGCGTCTCTTCTCCTCCTTTCCTCTCCTGCGTGCTCTGCATGGTCTCTGTCCTGCCGGTGCTGCCTTCACCTGGGTCCTGGCATGTGTCTTAACCCCAGGGAGAAGGAGTCACTTTGCCTACTACAGCTATCACACTTACGAAGGTAATGCTACGCTTAATACTTCATATTTTTGTAACTGGGCTCTAATAGAACCTCACGGGCAAAATAATGTTCTCTGACCACACAGACACTATGTGCCTAGAAATTGAATGTGCTGTCCTTCTCAGCAGCGTCCCCGGTTCAGAGCTCACCTTACCACTGTGCTTTTCCGTGGCGCGCCCCTCAGGCAGAGGAGAGGCTAACTGAAAATGGGAGGAAGTGCTCTTAGCCTGTCCCTGTGGTCTGTGACCCTTCACACTTGGAGGATAGACTCAGCATTTCTCATCCAAAAGGCTGCTGAAATTTTGGGATGATGATATCGTGCCAGAAGTAGAAAACTCCATGCTTGACCTCATGTAGCAGTCAGAAATCCACACTAAATACATTGCATATGACATTCTGCATAGGCTATCTGTGTACATGAATGTGACACATTAATGAAGTTTATGTTTAGATTTGGGTCCCATCTCCAAGATATCTTACATGTATGCAAACAATCCCTGATCAAATTAAAAAAAAAAACAACAAATAGAACCCAGTTTGAAGTCTGAAGCACTTCTGGTCCCATGTCTGTCTGCTGTAGAGCAGTGGAGACTGCCTGCCTGGCATCCCTTGCATGGAAATGTCCTCCAGAGATGCCCTGCTTCTCCCCAGAGAAAGGTCTTCAGGGGTAGGGGCTGAGGGCATCTGTTTGTAGAGACCTTGTTGGGGATGGAGAATATGTTAAATGAATTTTGAGAGGGATGGTTTTAATATTCCAACCTGTAAGGTAGGTGATCAGTTGCTTCTAGCAGGAGCTAGAGCTGGGCTGCCCCGGGGAAGACAGGAGGCACTTAACTGTGACACCTTTCCTTCTTCCCATTCCGTAGCCCATCCTGGGCTTTAGCTCTGGTTTTTCTTTCTGTTTTAAAATTTTATTTTTTATTTGTGCCGGCCCTGGGGCTTGAACTTGGGGCCTAGGCGCTGTCCCTGAGCTGCTCTTGCTGAGGGCAAGCACTCCCCCACGTGAGCCTCCAGCTTTTTTGTGATTCATTACAGATAAGAGTCTGATGCATGTTTCTTCCTGGGCTGGTTTCAAACCACAATCCTCAGAACTCAGTCTCCCGAATAGCCAGAATTATAGGCATGAGCCACTGGTGTCTAGCTTACCTCTGGATTTTCTATTGCAGTGAAGTGGTAAGAAAGGAAAGACTGAGAAAGGAGTTTGCATTTCTCCCTTTTTTATGAAGCATCTACTTGCGTACACTAGAGAATATTAATGTGAAGTTTCTTCCCACCCCTAAGCAAGCGTGTCACTTTGCATTGAAACAGTTGTTCTTGCCGCAACCATGGTTGCTTATTTGCTTTTTTTTCTTTATAAGTTGTGTAATTTATATGACTACGTTCATTATACAGTTTCCTTCCTTTTTAGTGGAATTATTTGTTGCTAATACTTGAGACCATATACTTGAGTACATTCAGAAAGCCAGGTAAAGCCTTGGCATTGAGTGGTTCAGACACAAGGAAGATTAGTCAGACAGTAGGAATCTCTGTAAGATATGGTACATTAGAGATAAAAGAGGATCACATTCTCTGACTGCCCACGGCAACCAGAAGAGAGGAGTGAACATTCCAGGATGAGGACTCTCTGCCCAGGCCTGGAAAAGCCCGACGGTTTGTTTTGTTTTGGTGTATTTTTTGAAAGAGGGTCTCAGTAGATGGCCCAGTTTGGTCTTGAACTTATGATCCTCCTTCTTGGTCTCCCAACTGCTGGGATTACATGTGTATGCTATCATGCCTAACTTCTCACATGGTTCTCATGCTTTGTTTGGATCAAGAATTTCTAAGGCTAGAGTTGCAGATTAATATTGCAGCACAGAGACCCCCATGCTCAGTGAATCCACTTCAGGCATTGGTGCTCTGAATTATATCAGTCTCATCTTTCCTTTGCCAGTGTCCCAGACTTCTGAAATGTTTCAGAAACAGAAAATACTACCGAGATGTTACTTTGTATACTCTAAATCTTTGAAGATTTTAACAAAACTTGCATATTTCCTTGTCTGTAAGAGTTCAGAACACACCATGGCTGAGAAAATTTAGCATTTTAAAACTGTGTACACTCAAAAGCCCTCCAAAATGTTTAATCTCTGAAGCTCTTGCAACCTGTGTTCCTGGTTCCAGTTAATCAAAATCTTAATAAGTGGTTCTGAATTTACTTGGGCAGTTATGAACTAGGTCAAGGAGACTCTTGCTTACCTTTTGAGGAGACCTGGCTTGGTACATATGTGGCTGAATATGTGGTGTGTTACAGCGTGCAAATCTGTGATTGTATCGTAACGCTTGGCTTCTGGAGGTACATTTTCTCCTGTGACCTCTGAAATGAGGAGCTTTCAGTGGACATCCTTTTGCACTAGCTGGGGTGCAGTGAGTGAGAAATAAGTGTGCCCAGTGTAAGTGAAGCTAGAGGCTGGCCGTGCTGCTTCCCTCCTTCCCTCTCCTCTCCCCCCCCCCCCCCCCATCATGCTCATGAAAATTAACTTCCCATAATTCAAAACAGTATAAAAAAGAAATGACAGACCTAGTCTTCTGCCTGTCCTTTATCCCAGGACTGCTTGAAGGAGTCTAGCATGAGTCATAGTTCAGGAGACTCCTCCCTGGCCTCCATCTCAGGACTGTGGTCCGGAAGGTCTGGGCATAGCCAGCCCCTTCCCTGGCTGAAGGATCTAAGTGGAGGGGAGGGTCTACATGTCTTCTTTGATCTTCATATTGCCACTGTGACTTCATCTCACAACCACTAAAAGGACTCAGGGCAGGGTAGTAGAGTCTAAGATTTGCTTTTATGTAACAAAATGTTGGGACTGATGATTGTCTTGGCAGTGTGTATTAACTGTGCTTGCTTGAAGTTTTTCTACCCAGTTTGATGAATTGTATGATGTAACTTAGAGGGCTCTTTGAGAGAGATTCTGAGGAATGGGAACTGAAATATCATGTAAGGTCACTCTCTGTTCCAGGTAATATGACAAGAATGTTAGACTTGGCAAATGGTGTTCTCTTCTTCCCTTCTCACAGATGGTTCTGACTCCAGAGACAAGCCAAAGCTTTACCGCCTTCAGTTAAGTGTGACTGAAGTTGGGACAGAAAAGTTCGATGACAACTCTATCCAGGTGTGCAGTTATGCTACAGCCTAAGCTTCCTACTGTAGTTACTACCCACAGCAAAGTAGCTCCCACGCAGACCTGTATGTAATTATAAGTGGCTCATTTACTCTGCTTAGTGTGGAGAGGAGCGTGCATTTGTGTTCACACTTGACCCACAGAAGCTCAGCTCGGTTAGGACATTCCTCCCTCGTTTCCTTCTGCGAGGTGGTGGTCACAGCTTGTAGGTGGGTTTCAGGGTGAAGGAGTGCAGGGCAGCTGCCTCAGGCAGTGCTGGCTGAACACTGTTCTCACGTACTTAAAGCAGTGGGCATGGTTTCTGAAAACGTGAGGACCACATTTGTCACTTTGAACTGCCTTCTCTTATTTCATGTAGGTAAAAACGATGGGGGTTTCAGTTTCACTGTTCATTCTTTCCATGGCAGTGAAACAAGTAGGGATTTTTACTCATAGTTGTCTGTAGAGCTTTAAACTGTCTTATAAATGATTGAGATAATTAGACACTAGCTTTTTGTTTGTTTTTATGATGCTGGAGTTCATTTGGTGGGCAAGCACCATATCTCAGAACTGCGTTTAAAAAAAGTGCAGATTGTATAAGATGCCTTAAATTACTAGATGCCAAAAATGGGTAAGAATTTTGACAGTATTTTGTACTGTAAGGAGGAAATTCATTTAAGAAAGCAATGGAAACCAGGACTTGGTTGGGTCTTGGTTTCTTATGGATGTATTGATTATCGATAGAAGAGAAACTTGCTGTGTGTGTTAAGGATGGGCGTCTTCTGTTTTCAGTTGTTTGGTCCAGGAATTCAGCCCCATCACTGTGACCTTACCAACATGGACGGAGTGGTCACTGTGACTCCCAGAAACATGGACGCAGAGACCTATGTGGATGGCCAGCGCATCTCCGAGACCACCATGCTGCAGAGCGGCATGAAGCTGCAGTTTGGCCCCTCACACGTCTTTAAGTTTGTGGACCCCAACCAGGACCACGCTCTGGGGAGGAGGTCTGCAGAGGGAGGCCTGACCGTCAAGGGCCCCAGACACAAACCAGGGTGAGTAGGACTATGAGCCGGCAGCGCGACAGTTGGGACTGCATTTTAGCTGTATTTATGAGGATTTGAGTTCAGTGTAAATGCTTTGGCTTTTACTTTTTTTGTTTTTAGATTTCCAGTTTTAAAAATCAGGTAATAAGGACATTTCTTTTTGCACAGTGTCTTGCCTTCCCTTGCTTCCTACAGTTTTTCCTCCTGACCCCCTCCCTCCAGTTACATAGTCTGCTTTCAACTTAGTGTTCAGTGAGCACTGCTGCGGTTGTTCACCCTTTCTCCCTCCATTTTTGTGCTCCCCTCTCGCCCTCCCTAAAAAAGTAAACTTACATACAAGACAAAAGCCACAGAAAACAAAAACAGGGACAAAAGAGAAAAAAAAATCACAAAATAATAAAAAAACATCTTCTTTCTATTTCTTGGAGTTCATTTTGAAAATATTATTTTATATGATCATATGCACATAGCTGTTGAGCTTTTGTGATCCTCTCCTGAGAGTATCCTCCTTTGTTCACACTCTGTGAGTATCTAGAATCTTGTATAAATGGTCATGTTTAAGTGTATTTTTCTGTCCTTTACCATCCACTGTGTTTACTTATAGATTTATAGGCACATTCTAATGACAACAAATGAAGGAAACCATGCAACCTATGTTTCTTTGGGTCTGACTTACTTCACTTAATATAACTCTTTCCAAGTCTTTCCATTTCTTTACAAATGGTACAATATCATTCTTTCTGATGGATGAGTAGAATTCCAGTGTGCATATATATCATATTTTCTTGATACATTCGTCCATCAAGGGGCATCTGGATTGATTCTATATCTTGGCTATAGTAAATAGTGCTGAAATGAATATCATTGTGCTGATCCAAAATCACAGCAAATCAAAGAAAGACTGGATAAATGGGATTGCATCAAACTGAAGAGTTTCTGCATGGCCAGGGACATAGCTAGCAAGATAAATAGAAAGCCTACCAAATGGGAGAAGATTTTTACTAGCTATGCATCAGACAAGGGCCTCATATCTAAAATAAACTCAGAGCTCCAAAAATTAAACGCCCCCAAAATGGACAACCTAATTAATAAATAGAAGAGGAAATAAGAATGGCCAATAGACACATGAAGAAATGTTCAACGTCTCTGGCCATAAAAAATGCAAATCAGATTGAGAGTCCACCTTATCCCAGTTAGAATGGTCATTGTCAAGAAATCTAACAACAACAGATACTGGAGGGGATAGGACCCAAAGGGAATGCTGCTATATTGTTGGCGGGAGTGTGAACTGGTTCAACCACTCTGGAAAGCAGTATGGAGGTTCCTCAAAAGACTACACATAGAGCTCCCCTGTGACCCAAGAATCCCACTCCTGGGCATCTATCCAGTAGACCACAAACCAGGCCACACAAAATAGAAGTTTTGAACTGTTAGGTATTTATACTTAAGTAGTTTTTTTAAAGTTAATACACTAAAAACAATACCTGTTCCTTTCTAAAAAAAAAAAAAAAAAGAGAGAAAAAGAAAGGATATCCTGGGGCTGAGAGTGGGATTCAAGTAGTATAGGGCTTATCTAGCATATGCCAGGCTCTGAGTTCAGCTCTGAGTACATCCATAAGCAAAACAAGAACCCATGATACTCTATATAATGACACTATGTAATAAGCTTTCAAAAATCATGCCCGAGCATGATTCATTGACTGAGGTGAGGGTCTCATGAACTTTTTGCCTTGGCTGGCCTTTTAACCGTGATCCTCCTGAGAAGCTGAGATTATAAGTATGGACCACTGTGCCCATACCTAAGTTTTTTATTGTGGGTTCTTTTCCCCCTTGTAACCACTAACAAAACAGATCTCATTTAAGAATTCAGAATACTTTAGCTCCACCTAGTGCTTTCCTGAGGTCTCACAAGTGTTTTGTGACTAAGAAGCGAAGAATATGACTTCCTTGTTGGTAATGATAATTTTGAAATCCTGTACTGTTTAACCACTTTGTTGCCAACTTAGCAAGTTAGTAAGGTATTAATCTTGGGTAGATAGCTACAGTAGTTCTTCCCTTATGGCAGTTGGTACAACCTAGAACACCAACAGACAGGTTAAGTTTTCTGCCCAGAGAGCACAAACGTAAACCAACAGGTTTGGTGGGCTTTTCTTTCTCTGATATGAATACTTGGTGGATTTTCACATGTAGTCACTTAAGTAGGGAAGCAGTTACAAAGTTCATGGGTTGTGTAAGATCTATTTCTAGCTTCTTACTTTGTGCCACACTTAAGCAAATGACCACATCTCCTTATTTTTCTAAAAAAATCAGCAATACCTTTACTATGTACTTCCTATGAGAGTTCATTCCTTTCTCTTTCTTCCATCCTTAAACTAAATGTGTTTCTGGGCAAATAACCTATATACTCTTAATTTTTTGGTTAATTTATATGATTATATGTGGGAGGAGTTTGTTATTTTACCATATTTACACAGTATCCCCATTAGTCTCATTCTATTATACTCTCTCCAAGAAAACATTCCCTACATTTAAGAGCATGTGCTTTTAAATGGAAATTCCAAGTCAGTCTTCAGATCCTTATTTATGTTCAACAGGAGGTAGCAGAATTGGATACTGTTATTTTGCTAATTTGATTACTTGTGCATGCAGACTATAGACATTGAGCTTCCATGTCATATATCATTGTTATTTTCTGAATGCTGAGATAGAGATAGGATTCTTAGAGTCAGAAGTCAAAATTGGATGATAATAAAGTAATTTATAAAGTCACTTTGGACTTGTTTTTCATATCCAGAATGTAGCACAAATGGTGGGTACAAATTAAAATTTAAGTACTTTTGGAGGAATAAGTTGAAGAGCTTTGTCTGGTATAAATTTGCTATTTTATAGTGTTAGTTATCTATAAGAGGAAGGTAGGGATGATAATGTATATGTTTTAGCTTTGATAAGTGGCAAAGAAGATGAGCCATATCACATTACTTTGTCAGATATTGGCAAATATCTGAAGTAAATCGTATTTAAGCTGATAAAAGCCAGCAGAACATTTCCATGAATATTTAATTTTAAAATTTGGTGATATATTGCAAAAAATTAATTATCTTTTTACTTTTTTAAAAGTTTCAACTCAAAGTTCAGTGCTATTTTGCACTAAAAATGCTCTGTTTTCTTAGTGATAAGGTAGAGAAATTTATACCTGCTTTACTAATTTGAATTTATAGATCACTTCCTTAATGGATTGAGTGTAAATAAGAGTCTTAAGTACCATGTTGCTTTAAAATTAGAGCATCTATGAAGAGATTTAATTCTTTATTATTATTATAATTAGAATACTTGCATAGCAGACCAGGACCTTTAATCCTTGCTTTATCCTCATTGCATTCTAGGTAGCTTTAGGTGTTTTTTTTAGTTAGGACTAGTAGGTTATATTTAACTTTTTTAACCAAAGAACTAGTTTGCCTCTACTTTTTTACTATTCAAAATGAGGTTCTGTTTATATTCCAGGTTAATTTTTCAAAATGATGTATGTGGAAGTTTTGGTATTTTGAGATATCTAAATAATCTTTAAGACTATGATATCTCTTAATTTGATTACTGGCATTATCAAAAGTTTCCTCTTTCTTTATTGAAGCCTAAGCAGTAATGATCATGTACATTAGCCATTCCGGGCAGGGAAGTCCGTGAGAATCTTATCTCCAGTTAACCACCAGAAGACTGGCAGTGGCACTGGGATAGCCTTTAGGAAAAAAGCTCAGGGATAGCACCCAGGCCCCAAGCTCAAGCCCCACCACACACACCCACCACACACACACACACACACACACACACACACACACACACACACACACACACACACACACACACACACACGCACGCACGCACGCACGCACGCACAAGCACACACACACACACGCATGCACACAGAAAGACAGGTAGCTTATTATTGAGTTTACCTGTGTAATAGCCATAGATTGGGTCATGAGTACTTCAAGTCCAGCCTTCCCTTATATTTATGTGCTATTTGCAGCCTAGATAAACTTAAATGTTCATTCTCATGATTAAATTCTGGTTATGGAAGAAAAAGATCTAGAAAGCTGGTGTGGTAGCTCACACCTATTATTCCAGTTTCTTAGGAAGCAGATATAGGAGGATAGTTGTTTGAAACCAGTTTGGGGGGAAAAAATGGTTATTGAGATCTCTCTTAAAACAAAAGTTGGGTTTGATGGTGTAAGTCTATAATCTCCATTATATGGGAGGCTGAGACAGGTGGATTTTGGCCCAAGGTTAGCCTGGACAAAAAAGTAGAACACTTGCTGAAAAATAAAGCAGAAAGGGCTGGGAATCATGTAGATGATCCTAACGAAGAGTGTTTCCACAAATTGACCATAGTTTCTTTCTTCTTGTTCAGTCTGTGTGCTAAAAATGAAGTCACTTATGGACAATCTGGGGTGTTTACCTACTGGCCCCTGCTGCGCTTCATCTGTTATTTGACAGTCTATTCTGTGTGTTTCTTTTTCATCCCAACAGCGCTGTGCAGGAGACAACCTTTGATTTGGGAGGCGATGTCCTCAGCGGGCCCGCACTGCCCTCAAGCAGGGTAGGTGACTGTGTGTGTGTGATGTTGTCACAGCACGGACTTCACAGTGGGCGTGCTACTCTGTTGTGCCACCTCTTGGGATACGGGAAAGACAGAGGGTAGAATGCTCCTTTTTCCTGAGTCCAGGATATTGTGTTTTTCCTTCTGTGCTGGGCTTCTCCATGTGGAGATTGTGCAGAAGGTAGTGCAGTCCTGTTAAGGTAGCTCCGTATATTCAGGGGCCTTCTCAGATACTGCCCTGCAGCTCACCCTGGAGTTTCTGTGTAATCGGGACAGTTCTCCAATAAGAAGCCACTTCAGAACTTGGTGTGTTAAAACAGCAGCCAAATCGGGACAGTTCTCCAATAAGAAGCCACTTCAGAACTTGGTGTGTTAAAACAGCAGCCACTTTACTTGTTCATGGTGGGTCTGGTTTGAGCTCACTGGGGCAGTTGTTGGTCTTCTAGCAGCCACTTGGGGGATTGCATTCAGCAGTCAGATTTCTGACTCAGTGCAGCCTTCCTTTCCCCGCCCTCTTGGGTTTTTTCCCCCAGGGCCCTTATCCCTAGATCCTAGTTGTTCCCCACAAGACCCTTAAGCTTCTAGTCCTCCTTGAGGGTTAGAGCTGCAGCAACCTAGCATCAGTTCTCTGCCTTCCATTGCTTGAAGCAAACCCAGGTGCACTCAGATTTCAGGGAAAGAGGAGCCCTGGTGTGACTGTGTGCCATACAGTCCTCAACAGTGCCATGTGTCAGAGCGACCCTTATCCTCCTGCTCCCCCACCCCCAGCCACGCTGTCCCCAACAGCACCCATGTGTCAGAGTGACCCTTATCCTCCTACCTGCCCCCCCAGCCACGCTGTCCCCAACAGCACCTATTTATGGAAAAAACAAGAACTGAAAAATTATATGCAAATAGATGCCCAGTATTAATTTCTGGGTGGTAACATAAGGATTTTTAGTTACTTCTTACATAGGCTCAATTTCTACATAAGCTCAATCTATACAAATAGGTAACACATCCTCTGCCTTCAAGAGGTTAGGAGTATATATTTTAGAAGTGTTTAAATATATTGGGCAGTTTATAGGTGTGGTTTTCCTTGGCATTGGTAAGTGCAAGAAATAAACTAGTGAATTCATTAGATATTGAGCTATAATGCATAGGATTCCAATCTGTTCTGAAGACTGATAAACTAAAGGCTCCAACGCTATACATTGTGTGTATCTTCTTCTGAGCTCTTAGGCTGTCTGAGACACCTTATGGAAATAGAGTCAGTATTATTTTTCTACTTGAGATATCATTATCTATGTATGTACACTTTTTTGTTTTTTGGCCTGTCCTGGGGATTGAACTCAGAGCCTGAGTGCTAGCCCTGAGCTTCTTTTGCTCAAGGCTAGCTCTCTACCACTTGAGCCATAGCTCTACTTCTGGCTTTTCTGGTGGTTCATTAGAGATAAGAATCTCACAGACTTTCTTGCCTGAGCTGGTGATCCTCAGATCCTGGCCTCTTTCGTAGCAAGGATTACAGGTATGAGCCACCGGCACCCGGCTCCTTTCATACGCTTTTTTTCTGAAGCCAAGTCCTATCTCTTGGAAATCGAAATAGCACTGTTTTTCATGTTATTCTTTAAGTCCCATGTGCCCTGGTGGATTTTGCGTTTCTGAGTCACTGGCTAGTCCTTCTGCCTTCCCTGCATGGCAGGCCCGCATCAGATATCTGTCTGCCTGCGGCACCTGAGTATAAAGCTTGCTTTGTCTCTGCGGCATTCTAACCACTGCTTTCCTGGCACAGAGCACCACTAGACTGGACAGCGACAGGGTGTCCTCTGCCTCTAGCGCAGCCGAGCGAGGAATGGTGAAGCCCGTGATCCGCGTGGATCAGCAGCAGGACTACCGCAGACACGAGAGCAGGTAGGGGTGCTTCCACTCTGATCCCAGGAGGGGTTCCTAAGATGTCCAGGAAGCTTGGGACAGCATTACTGACAAACGTGTCACAATAGTCACAGTATTTTCAAGAGCATTTCCTTTCCCGTTTACTCATTGGGGGAAAAGTGCTTCCTTGATGACTGTTGTCTCTTTTTTTTTTTTGGGTCTGGTCGTGGGGTCTGAACTCTGGGCCTGGGCGCTGTCCCTCAGCTCTTCAGCTCAAGGCTAGCACTCTACCACTTGAGCCACAGCGCCACTTCCAGCTTTTTTCTTTTTGCTTATGTGGTGCTGAGGAATCGAACCCAGGGCCTCAGGCAGGCAAGACAAGCCTGTACCACTGAGCCACCTTCTTAGCCCGACTGTTGTCTCTTATAGACCCTGTGTTACCAGGCTGATCCTGGAGGCACATGGGATAGAAAGTGTTCTTCCATATTGACTGCTCTGAACGAAATATAAATAAGGGAGTTTTCATAGTGTTTTAATATTGGATCATTTCTATATAGTTAGAGAAAACTAGTCATTTCACCCATTTGTAGAAGAGATTAAAAAAATGCATGAAGCCAAAAATGACTTTGAAGGACACTCTCTAGTCCCTTTGGGAGACTGTATTATTCTGCCTCGCCCTGTAGAGGCAAGTGGACGGTGAACTGTTGTTTTATTTTGATACTACTTCGTTTGCAGAAGTCTCTGTCCCCTATTTCCTGAAGATTTTCAATTTGTGTCACTTTAGTAAATCAGAATTCATTGTCCTGTGACATCTAGAGCTGTTTAGATGTTGACAGTAAAGTCATCATCTTAAGCACAGTAGTTCTGTAACAGATGATGAGTACCAGGTACTATCCTTTTGACATTACAGACACATCTGGCTCTGTACATGTGCTCTGGCCCCACAAAGACATAGTCAGAGCAGAGAGTACATATGACTTGTTGTGCATATTGGTAGTGGGGAACTTGGAGAATTGATGTTTGGCACTCTTCATATATTGGAAAGGCTGTTCTGACTGTTCCCTGGTAGAAGTCCAGTAGTCAAGGCTAAGAGTGGGCACAGGTGTGACATGAAATGGTAATCATTAATTCTCACCTTCCAGCAGAGGGCACTGTGAAGTGGAGGATGTTAATGTCTCTTCCATAGTATTGAAACTGGTATATTCATCAGGGAGTTACAGGTGTTTCATTTTATTATGCAAGAGCTCTGTGGGTATATGAATTTTCTTAGCTTTCATAGAATTGGTTAATTTTTCTATATGCTCATTTGGGATGGTAAAGTGTAGGATGTCCAGAATGGTAAATTGGTATTATAGTGAATACTTATATGTAGTTATAAAGTGATTGCTTAATGTTGTAGTTCATAGCTCATAAATATTTGAATGAGTTTATCTTGAGTTTGTCTGAATTCAGTTAGGAAAGAGAATGATAGGATATATAAGATTAACAAACATACAGTTTAAGTGATACATCCAAGTAAACATATGATGGTAAATTGCAGAAAATCAATTTTACCTGACACAGTGGATCCCATTTATAACCTCAAGAGGCACTTGTGGTATGATCACTGAGACACACTCAGGCAGAAAGCTTGATACACTGTCTGAAGAATAACCCAAAGGCACTCTAGGAGCAACTCAAGCATGAGCACGTTTCCAAAGCCCCAAGTTCTTACTCTTGAACCACAAACACAAAAAACTATATAGACACACTCTAATTGTTTAAAAGGTTAGATTGATTTGTGAAGGCAGTAATTATTGAAAGTGCTGCTCGAACTGTAAATGTTACTTGACTGGCATTAAGGGTAGATCAAAACTCATAAACCATTCTTCCCATTCCTACCTCATTTTCAGTTTATCAAATACACTATATTGAAATAAGCAATACTTAATTTTATTGATGTAGTTATAAAATTTGAGTCACATTAATAAATAATTTTAATAAATTTTAATTAATAATAAATTTATTCAAAGAAGAAAATCCTTTTGAATGATGAGAGTGAGTTTTCTTTTGTCACTGACTTTTTTTTTACTTTTTCGGCTACTTCTATTACCAGATTTGTTCAAATGAAGGATCATTTATAAAGGTTTTCCAGATCCATTTTATGGGACATTAAATGGAAAATGCCTGTGTAATTTTAGGTATCAATAAATATAGGAGTACACACACATACACACAAGCATTTAAATAACGTTCTGTTTATAAGAACATCTTTGCTTTTCTAATTGTTCCGTTAAATCCAAATCATTAAAGAATGGAAAAAAAACTTAGAAGAAGAATATAATCTGGTGAAAAGAACATTTTGCTTTTAATGATTTTAATAGTTGTAGAATAACGTTATATGTTCTTTTCATACTCATCTTTTGGTGCTTAGAAAAATGTGGAGCTAGAGAGACTGTTTGCTGATGATGAAATAAAAATTATTCCAGTCAGCTGATCTGCAAGCCCATTAGCTCATTTCACTTCTGAAGAAAAGCCTTTTACTCCTGATTAGCTCATTCAGCGAGGGCAGGAGTGTTTCTTCTTACATGGCAGCCCATCTCCACTGCTGACTAAACTTAAGTATGTTGCTTCTGAGAGGGGCCACACTTGCTGTCCCTACTGAGTAGGCTTGCTTCATGGGCCCTATGTTGACGACCTCCTCATCAGACCCGAAGGTTGATTTGAATACGTACTGACAAGAGTTAAATATGTAAAGTCAACATTTAAATTAATGTATATTTTCTTTCATTGCCACTACTCAGTTTTTAATGAAGCTTGCAGGAGGAGAGAATTCATGTTCCTCGGCTTTTGAAATCAGGTTTCTACCTTTCTTAAAGACAAATTTTTAAGAATTTTTCCTATCATCTCTGCTAAAGTTCAAATAAAATGAACATTATTGAAATTGTTAAGGAAGCTAATCTCTTTATTTGGCTCTTGTTAAAATACACATACAGCTAATAGCATACTAACTTAGAATGATAATTTAGTGGCCCTTATCACATGTCTAGGTAGCAGGATGTTTACACTAAATATGCATTATGTTGACTTACCTATTAAGAAAACAGGGCTGGGATGTAGCTCAATGGCAAAGCACTTGTCTAGCAAGTACACTATCCTGGGTTTGATCCCTAATACCAAAAAAGAAAAGACAAAAAAAGAAGATAAGGATAGCTAACACAAATTTCTAGCTATTTCACACGTTGTATAAGTCTGTGCTTAGCAGTAGCTTTCCGATTATTTTTTTGTTGGTTGTGGGTCTTGAACTCTGGGCCTGGGCACTGTCCCAGCTCTTCAGCTCAAGGCCAGCACTCAGCCACTTGAGCCACAGCGCCACTTCTGGGTTTCGGTGGTTAATTGGAGACAAGAGTCTGATGGACTTTCTTGCCCAAGCTGGCTTTGAACCGCGGTCCTCATTTCTCAGCCTCCTGAGTAGCCAGGATGACAGGCATGAGCCATGACGCTTGGCATTCAGATATTTTTTAACTATGATCATAGCGCAAGATTGTTTTTACTCTGGTAGACCCGACAAATGCCTAAGTACATGCTCATAACTGGAAGAGGAATTTTGTAAGACATGGCCTATCCAGTGTCCTGACTCTTGGGTCTTGCAGTAATACAAATGTCCCTAACTTTTGAATTCATTTGTTCACAAAACCTGGAAGTACACATCAGCACAATGGTAGCTCTTAAAATGTCTCAGGTTAGTCTCTCTTTAATTATATTTTTGACAGTTTGTTGTTTGTATAAAGTCAGACTAAATGATGGAAGTGACCTTAATTAAAAATTATCTTGCTAAAAAATGATTGAATAGATTTTTTTCCCCTTTAAAGGTAAACATCACTATGAGCTTTGGAAAAAGATAATATTGAATGGCTAAACAAAACCTGTGTAACACTCTGTGTCCCTAGAGAAAGATGTCCATATTCTAGGAAGTGCTCTCTTCCATGCATGTTCAGTTTGTAGGTCATTGGTTCTAAGAAATGCTTTCTTCTATGCTTGTTCAGTTTGTAGCTCACTGGTTTGGCTTCACTGGTGTCTCAGTAGTGTCTTTTCACTGTTACCCGAACCAGGGCTTGGCAGGTGCCAGACAGCCTGATCATCATCCTAGACACAAAGCACTCATTAATAATCCAGAATCATGTGTAAGATCTGCTTTCTTGTTGGAAGTCTATACATCAAGGAAACAGACTTCTGTGAGGAATTGGGATAAGATCACTCCCAGTTAATTCATCTAATTGGTTGAATAGGTTACCTATGAGGCAAGGGGTTTGCTATCATTTTACATAGGAAAACTCTGTATGGGGACAAAATGTACTTGTTAAAATCCATGCAGGTTGTTCCATTGTTAGCTTCTTGACTTTATTTTATATGTTGATTTTTCTTGCTTTAGAACTCAGGATGCTGCCGAGCCTGAATTGGTACTGCCTGCAAGCATTGAATTCAGGGAAAGTTGTGAGTAATTGTAGTTTCAGTTCTCTTGTAGGTGAATTATTTATTTCTTGTTGCATTTTTTACTATATGATTTTCATGGCTTTTGTTCTTTTTTTCTTCTAAAATCCATTTACAGCTGAAGATTCATTCTTATCTGCCATTATAAATTATACCAATAGTTCTACTGTCCATTTTAAGTTGTCTCCTACATATGTATTATACATGGCATGTCGGTATGTATTGTCCAGCCAGCACAGACCTGACATCAGTCCTACAGAGCGCACCCACAAGGTCATTGCAGTGGTCAACAAGATGGTGAGCATGATGGATGGCGTCATTCAGGTACGCGCTAGCCCAGCAGGCTGCTGCCCAGAAGTGTGGCTGCCTTTCCCTACACTTCACACTGTCCTGAGAATAAAAGTTAACAGAGAATAAAGAAAAATGAGCTGGGCGCCGGTGGCTCACGCCTGTAATCCTAACTACTCAGGAGGCTGAGATCTGAGGATCGCAGTTCAAAGCCAGCCCAGGCAGGAAAGTCCGTAAGACTCTGATCTCCAATAAACCACTCAGAAAACTGGAAGTGGTGCTGTGGCTCAAGCAGTAGAGCGCTCGCCTTGAGCTGAAGAGCTCAGGGACAGCGCCAAAGCCCAGAAGCCCCACGACTGACCAAAACAAAGAAAAATGTGTAGCTTTGAACAGTGAATGGAAATGGGAACTTTATTCTTTACTGTAAACTTCAGAGCAAATGAAGACAAACTGTGTGTGTTTATGACAATAAGGTCATGTGGAAGACTAGTAACGTGGTAACAGTAGTTCTGAGAAAGTGTAGACACTATTGTGATTTTCTTAGTATTTTCTTTATTGAAACAAAATTCAGATAATGTCAAATTAACTGTCCTTTTTTGGATAGGAGCATTTCTGTAACAGTATGTATGTCAACTGCTGAGCAGCTTTCAGCCCCAAAACATTTCAGTTGCTTGAGTACAACCTCCCTCCCTGTCTCTGACGCTCTCACCCTCTGCGAAGGCTCCTGCTCTTTCCTGATGAACCCACTATGAATGTTTAGTACTTATTTATAATATCATATATAGTATAGGAATTTTGGATATCATGACAAATGTCTCACTTCAGATTAAATTCTGACCTAAACTTATTTTGAAGATTCAGGAGATAAGGGTACTTGTTAGGATGGTTTTATTCCTTTAAGTACTATGTTGATATACAATTGATAAAATTGATAAAGCTGTTTTTCATACGTAGATAATTTGGAGATTTAATCTTGAAAGTCTTTAACCATAAATTTGTAGACTCTTTTTAAAAAGCTTTTCTCTTTTGTCCAGGAGTGCTTTTGCTTAGCTATGGAGCTAGTAATGATAGACACTTTAGTTAGATGGTTGGTTTTTTTCTCCTGGTTAGATGATCTGAGGGAAACTATGGCATTCTTTTCATTCCCTGAGGTGTGTTTTTTGTTGTTTGTTTTGTTGTTGTTTTTTAAGTTTTGGTTTTTTTTTGTTTTTGTTTTTATTTTTTTTGAGGTGAGAACTTACTCTAAAGCCCATACTATGCTGATCTCAAACTCAGTGATCCTTTATACCACAACCATTATTTTACTAGGATTATAGGCTTGTACTATAATGCTTAGTTGTGCAGAATTATTTTAAAAAGCAAAAATTTTCCAAAAATACTTCTTTCATGTTTGAGTGATTAGCACAATATGCATTTGTTGGTGTTACAATTTTCACTCAAGCTAGGAAATAGGCAAAGAGGAATGTCATTTTATTTGCATGCCTTTTTGTTACTGTGGTATCATTTTTCTAAGCAAATGTGAGTTTCCTTTTTATTTGTCATCTAAAGTCATTGTCTGTCTCCTATGTTGTTTGAACCTGAAAACCTCTTCAAGACTGTCACCGTCCTACCACAGACTGCCTTGGGAACTTGTCCTTGCTGGTATCTGCTCTCCTGGGCAGTTGCCAATCTCAAAATGACTTTTCAACTTCAGATTGGATTTAGAAAGACAGATAATTTACTCCCTTTAGCATAAGTATAGGTCTTTAGACATTTTTAATAGCTCAGAGCTTTTACTTTGTTTCTACTGGTCTTTCCTGTCTCTTTCATTCTTCAGATTAATTCAGTGGAATAAATTCTCATTTAAGTAGTGAGCATAGTGTCATTTTAAAAGTTCATTCACTTATCGTGCCAACGTTAAGAACATAAGACTAATGTTTTATGTTATATACTTGCAAAGATGCGTCAGAATCATAAATGGAAATGTAATTTGGAAATAACTAAATGTTGTACTTTCATGTTGTGCCTTCATGTTAGTGTTTTGATTTTTTTAACTATCATGATTGTTTACAAGTTTCTTTCTCTCGTTCTGCTTGATTTCCCCTCGTCTGTTTCTCTCCAGGAAGTAGACCAGGTTGATCAGGTAGGATATACTGCTGGGAGCTAATCCTAGCTGCGTTGGCTTAGCCGAATCTCTCATGCTGCTTCCATGTCCAGTGTGACAACAACTGGACTGAACAGTTCATAACACTCATTCAGCAACTGAAACATGCAGTACTAAACCCCTTTTTGACTATGCAACTTGTATCAGCATTTCATAATTTCTGCTTAATGCACTTCAGTGTGGATATGAAATGACAAAAGTTCTGTTTCTTCTCTTTATTATTTATACTTGGTTCCTATTCTTTGGATCTCATCTGAGGTTGCCTGGCCTGCACATGTGGTCGGGAGAGGATGCAATAGATCAGTACTTGATACTGAGTTGCTGGCTTCTAAGCCAGTGACTACAAGTATCAGGGTGGCTGTGGGTAACCATGGACTCGTGTGTGTATGCTGCACAGATTACCAGATAATGCACAATCTACAATTCGGTGTTACAATGTATGGTATCTCCATTTCTCCATTAATGATGGAAATTGCAGCTCATTAGACCCATGTGACTGTCTATACATGTCCTAAGAAGTGGTTGTTTGCTTCCCACTGCTCAATATACACTCAAATTCCTTTGCAAGTATCTGGTATCTGTGGTAAATACCTGGGTGAAGATGGCAAGGTACTGATCTGTCTTTGCAGCTTTTCAGGATCATTCTTGTTTATTTTTGTTATTCTCATGTTGCTTATGGAAATGTGTTCTGTCCACAGAAACAAAAAAATATTGCCGGAGCCCTTGCCTTCTGGATGGCGAATGCATCAGAACTTCTCAACTTCATCAAGCAGGACCGAGATCTTAGTCGGATCACTTTGGATGCCCAAGATGTTTTAGCACACTTGGTTCAGATGGCATTTAAGTATGAATGGCAATTTTTGTTTGTTTTATGCTAGTCCTGGGGCTTGAACTGAGGGCCTGGGTGCTTGTCCCTGAACTTTTGCTCAAAGCTAATGCTCTTGGGCCACAGCATTTTTTATGGTGCTTAATTGGGAGATAAGTCTCACAGTTACCTACCTGGGCTTGCTTACAACTGCAGTCCTCAGATCTCAGCTTCCTAAGTGGCTCAAATTTGCAGGTGTCAGCCACCAGTGCCTGGCTTGAATGGCAAATATTTTAGGATGATACTATTCTGTAATGAGTTAAAAGATATGTTCTTATGTTAAGTTTTTAAAGCTAGTGGTAAAGCTTCTTAATCAAACATGAGTATTATGAAGCATGAGTGTTAACTTAAGCATATTACATTTGATGATGTTTCAAGAATACTGAGAATACAACTTTTATTATTTTAATGGAAACTATTTCTAAATCATTTCACACGTTTGACCAATTAGCATTTTGTCATGCTGAGTTTTTATCATGACTGTTTATATGTTTTCAGGTACTTGGTTCATTGTCTTCAGTCAGAACTTAATAACTACATGCCAGCCTTTTTGGATGACCCGGAAGAGAGCGGTCTGCGGAGACCCAAGATAGGTTAGCTCATTCTTTGTTCTCGCTCCCTCCTCGCTGTCCTGTGTAACCTTGTCTTCAAGTTTCATGTATGGAAGAAGTGTGTCATAAATACATGGAATATTTTCATGCATCTACTGTCACTAAAAATACTTTTAAGTACTAATAGTTAATGTTTATGAATAGTTCTCCTTTTTGTTATGCCATGCCAGTCATCCTTAAAGACTTTTGGGTGAACTTACACTGGAAATGTGTTTAGTTAAAAACTTTGTTGTTTAAAGCCATATCACTGCTATCTAAGGTTGACATTTTTAAAGTAATTCAGCAGTTATTACTAAAGCTATTTGTTACAGTTTGTACTATAACTCTCTAACTGTAATAACTAGAGTTACCATCACTACCTATCAAGACCTCCTGTAACTCCGCAGGTTCTTGTTAACATTTGGTCCCTACTTTCCCTCCTGTGTCCTGGGCAGATGACGTGCTGCACACGCTCACAGGAGCCATGTCCCTGCTGCGGCGTTGCAGGGTGAATGCTGCCCTGACCATCCAGCTTTTCTCTCAGCTCTTCCACTTCATCAATATGTGGCTGTTCAACAGACTGGTGACCGACCCGGACTCAGGGCTGTGCTCCCACTACTGGGGAGCTATTATCCGCCAGCAGTTGGGACATATTGAAGCTTGGGCTGAAAAGCAAGGACTAGAGCTAGCAGCTGACTGTCACTTGAGCAGAATTGTGCAGGTGTGTTCATGGGTTTCCCATCCCAATGTTAATAGAATTATGGCATATCACCATGGTGAATGATATACTCACCATGGAGCAATACTTTATGATGGGCAAGTACTTGAACTTAGTAAAACATCCACTGAACTGGTGAGACAGGAGTACCTGGGCTGCTGTAACAAAGCACTGTTGCTCCTTATCTCCTGGTTCTGGAGGCGAGTAGTGGAAATCAGGAATTATCTCCTGATTCCGGGGGTGAGTCATGGAGGGGTTGGTAGGGCTGGTTCTCTCTGAGGGCACTAGGGCCTCTCCCTCAGCATCTGCTCTTGTGGTGGAGAGCAGACTTCAGTGTTCTCTCCTGTGCATTCATCCTCATCTCGGTCCCATCTTCCCCACATACACGTAATTGACCACTTGTTTAAGGACCAGTCAGACTAGACCTCCAGATCTCATTTTAACCAGATTGTCCTGGTAAAGACCACATGTAAATGAGAAAACTTTCTGAGACGTGAGAGTAGAGCTTGGAGACCATTAGAACAGATGACCTGTAACAGGTAGGCAAAGCAGTAAAATATAAATGCCCGTGGAGAGTCCTTTATGCTGACATCAGCAAGATCTATTTCAGAACGTCGCTGCTGAGAGATAAAAATGGACAATAATTAACTCTTAAGAGTAGAAGCTGGAAATGGCGCTGTGGCTCAAGTGGTAGGGCGCTAGCCTTGAGCTGAAGAACTGAGGGACAGTGCCCAGGCCCAGAGTTCAAGCCCCATGACTGACCAAAAAAAAAAAAAAAAGAGTAGAAGCTAAGCCAGATCCTAATGTGTCAATGGCACCGAGGAAATTTTTCAACTGTCAAAAACTACAAACTGCTATGTGCACCTGAGGAAAAGGGGTATCTGTAGCTTTAAGACCTAAAATGTTTTAAAATTTTTTTAGTGTATACTTTGTTTCCTATTTCCCCCCTTTAAAGGGATTGAGACTGGTTAGTCACCATGTCTTATGGTGAAGCTGTCAGATCCCTGTGATTAGTAACATGAATTAGTATGTCAGTGCTTAAACTTTCAAAGAAAACTGTTGACACAGGTTATAAATACTACTAATTGAATTTAATCATATACATGTTTTAGTAAAATCAAGAGGGTGTCTGCCAGGAACTGGAAGCTTATACCTGTAATCCCAGCTGCGCACGAGGCTGAGATCTGAGGGTTGCAATTGGAAGCCAGCCCAGGCAGGAAACTGAGACTCTTTTATCTCCAATTAACCATCAGAAAGACAGAAAAAGAGATGTGGCCCAAGTGGTAGAGTACTAACTAATATTGAGGAAAAAAAGTTTAGGGATACACCCTGGATCTGAGTTCAAGTCCTAGAGCATGCATGAAAAAAAAAAACCCAAAAGTATCAAGACAATGCTTTTGGTATATGTAGCATTAAGTGTTTTTAGTTATGTATTCAAGGATTAGTTATTAGCTTTATAAAAATTGCATAAAGCACTTTGGGGTACTGAGAATTTAAACCTAGGTCCTCACAGAATCTAATAGGTCTTTGTTCTACTATAAGATGTATCCAAAAATACTTTCAGCTTGTATTTTATGTCATTCTTTTGAATAGGCAACTACTTTACTTACTATGGATAAATATGCACGTGATGACATTCCAAACATTAGTAGTACCTGCTTTAAGTTAAACTCTCTGCAACTTCAAGCCTTGTTACAGAATTACCACTGTGCACCCGATGAGCCTTTCATCCCAACGGTAAGTGAATGTTATCTCAACTACAAAAATGTGGGCATGTTTGCACAAGGAAATTTGGATGAAAGAAACAAGAAAAATTTAGTTAACTAATTTGTTCATTTGATAGCTTATTTTATATTGGCTTATAATATCTTGCTGTGGATATCAAACATAGAGTTTAGTGCAAGGAGGGGAAATTAATAGACACTTTAAATTGAAAGGGATTCAACTCTAAATCTTAACTGTGTCTGGGATCAAGCCTTTAATTCACTTTATATCTGAACTATATCACTATCAGAGCCCGCTGTGTCTTGGGGATTGTTAATTAAGTTGAGTGGATGGATGAACCAGCATTCCATATTGAGTTTTATACCACTAAAAGACCAGGTACAAAATAACCTAAACCTAGAAATCACCACTCAGAAGCATGGAATATCAGTAAATCATATCATAGTATTATAAAGGAATACAACACTGCAATGAGGAAGAATGAATTATAGCATAATAAAATAGTATTACCTCAAAAACTCCATATGCAAAGTATACATATGCAGACTCGCTTCATTTGTTTGAAATTTAGAAACAAGACAAAATTAATCTTATTGGTTATCAGCCTGGATAGCCATGCCCTTGGGGTTAAAAAGGGAATGGCAGTAAAGAATGGATAGCTTCTGTGGGCCAATACTATTTTCCTAAAGTAGAAGTGATAACTGAGTGTGTATCTCCATTTTACTGAGCTGCACAATTGGAACCTAAAGTTCATAAATCCTTCTTGTGTGTCTTGTATATTAATGATAGGCTCTGTGTGTGTGTGCGTGTGTGCACGCGCGAGCATGTGTATACATACTGGTATTAGGGCTTGAATTGAGCTTGGCTCTCCCTAATCCTTTGTGCTCAAAGCTGGCACTCTACCACATGAACTACAGCTCTGCTGTAAGAAGCTCATGGACTTTTCCTGCCCAGGCTAGCTTTGAACCAGATCTTCAGAACTCAGCCTTTTGAGTAGCTAGGATTACAGGTGTAAGCCACCAGTGCTCAGCAATTAATATATCTTTAAATGTAAATTACCCACTGTACTTTGATATATTTTCAAAACGGGCAAAATACCATGCAAATATTTTATCTTGACTTTTTAGATATTTTAACATAATAGGAGGTTTTTCCCAATGTCACTAAGCATTCTCAGAAAAAAATGATTATTTACTGATTAACAAATATGTTAATTATGTTAAGAAAAACTGCCTTGGAAAACGGAAGCATTTCTTTTTATGAGTAAATGTTTTTTATGTGAAGCTATGACTATTTGAGAATTCCTATTTTACTTCATATTTAAGGTATGTGACTTTACAGAGCAGATTTTGGGTGTAGTTTTGAGTGTTCCCACCTGTGGCCTGGATGGACACCTCTCAGTCATGCGTCACTAGGATAGCTTGCTGGGGCGAGCAAATAGCCTCTGCCATCAGGAGTCTCACGTTCGCCTTAGCGAGCATCTTGTGACTCAGCTTGTTTTCTCATAGGAACTTATAGAAACTGTGGTGGCTGCTGCTGAGGATACGGCTGATGAGCTTGCCCGCAGTGACGGCAGAGACGTGCAGCTGGAGGAGGACCCGGACCTGCAGCTGCCTTTTCTTTTGCCAGAAGATGGCTATTCCTGCGATGTTGTGAGAAACATTCCTAACGGCTTACAAGAATTCTTAGATCCTCTGTGCCAGAGAGGTAAATGCCTAGCACTGTGGATCATTCCTGAGTCTTGAGCTGCAGCCCAGGTGCAGCTGATTTTTGCACCCTCCCTGCCTGAATGGCTGGCCACTCCTGTGGGGTGGGCCCTGTTTCTTGAGGAGCCTGTGTTCCCATGACTCAGGTATTTCACAGGACACGTTCAGACACAAGCCTTGCTGGTGTACTGTGGCCCTTCTGTGAGCATTTGCTTTGCCCACATGGTATTATAGTAACGGGTCTTTTGGGTGTCCTCCCTACTAGCATTTTATGGCAACAGGAGACCCTTGAGCCCCTCCTTGTGTTTCATGCACCTAGTCAACCAAGTCATCCACTTAGGGTCAAGCCATGCTCTTTGCACTGGCGCTGACCAGCAAAGCAGTAAAGAGGCATATAGACTACCGGAGTTCCAGTCCTAATTCTGCTACCTGCCAGCTGTGCTGTTATAGACAGATCACCCTGTGCCTCCATTTCTTGATGGGCTGGGAGGTCACTGAGGATTGGATGGGCCTGTGTGGTGACAGCTCTGTGAGTGCACGGTGTTGTGCAGCCACCGCTGGAGCCACCGTACCGGCCAGGTGCACCAGCTTCTGCTATGCTATGTACCACATGCACTGCGCGGTGGGCCTGCTATGCATGGAAAGGCTCGTAGCACTGTAGATGGAATCTACCTGAGACACTCTCTGAGTTCATTTGACCTTTGCTCGTATAAAACACTGATTGAAAAAACTCTTAGCCTGGGCACAGTGGCTCAAATCTCAGCTTAAGTGGCTGGACGTGGAGGATTGTTGTTGACATCAGCTCTAAGTGAAATGTGAGACCCTACCTAAAAGAATAACTAGAGCAAAAAGGCTTGAGATGTGCCTCAAGAGATGGACCTCTGCCTAGAAAGTACAGATCTCTGAGTTGAAATCCTCGTGCCTCTAAGAAAACCCCACAGTTACTCCCAGTGTATGAGCTTTTAAATTAATACACATTTCAATTTCTACTCTTCTACTTCTTTATAATGCGGAGAACAGCTCAGTGAATAAAATAATGGATCCAAATATAGGAGTTTGTTTAAACAAAGACTGGCTCACACCTGTACTCCTACCTACTCAGGAGGCTGAGATCTGAGGATCGCAATTCGAAGCCAGCCTGGGCAGGACAATCCTCTCCAATAAACTACTCTGAAAAGGCCAGAACTGATGCTGTGGGTCAAGTTAGCCTTGAACAGAAGCTCAGGGACTATGCTCAGGTCCTGAGTTCAAGCCCCAGGACCAGCAAAAAAAAATAATTGTTTCATGAAGTGTGTTGTTTTCAAAATAGGTAGCTGAGCTGCTTCAGTGCTCAGAGGAGATGAGGTGAGGTTGAGGTGAGGTGATTTAGGAAGCCCTGTGTGAAAGATAAAGCAGCAGGAGCAGGGGTAGTAGGGATGTCCCTCCCCGGTTTTGGTACGGGTCCTACCTGGACCAGGTGAGGAGCAGGAGGTCCAGACTGCAGTACATGTACATGTTCCAGCAGGGACACTCCTCTGAACTAGCCTTCTGAGTGTTCTGTACTCTGCTGGTGGTTCCTGGCTGGTGGGCCCACAGGTCGCAAGGCTACCACCGAGTTCTAGAAAGGTCTTTGCATGAGTTCCACACCTCAACAATCTAGAAGCCAAAGCCAGCTTCAGTTCCCATCTTCTTACAGCAGCAATCTGTTGACAGTCTCTTCATTCCCTCTTGCTCTGCTTAACCTCCCACTATTAAGGTGGTGAGGACTCTTGAGTTCTATGTCTTTTCAGTGAGGCGTGAATTCTGTCATCACAGGTGTGAGTATCCCATCTTCACGGTGAGGTGTGGGTGTTCTGTTTCACAGGGAGTGTTCTGTCCTCACTGTGAGGCGTGAACTTCTGTTTTCACAGTGAGATCTGAGCGCTGTGTCTTCACAGTGAGGTGTGAGTGGTTTGTTTTCACAGTGAGATCTGAGCGCTGTGTCTTCACAGTGAGGTGTGAGTGGTTTGTTTTCACAGTGAGATCTGAGCGCTGTGTCTTCACAGTGAGGTGTGAGTGGTTTGTTTTCACAGTAAGATCTGAGTGCTGTGTCTTCACAGTGAGGTGTGAATAGTTGTCTTCACAGTGAGATCTGAGTGCTGTGTCTTCACAGTGAGGTGAGCTGAGAGAGGGTTCTGTTTTCACAGCCAGATGTGACTGTTCTGTCTTCACAGTGAGGAGAGTGTAGAGTGAGGTGTGAATACCTGTTTCCACAGTGAAGTGTGACTCTTCCGTCTTCACAGTGAGATGCGAATGCGCTGTCTTCAAGTGACAGAGTGTGAATGTTTGGTCATCACAGTGAATTTTTGGTCTTCACAAGGAGCTTGAGGTTTTGATCTTGAGCTTGGATGGGCTTCTTTTTTACTCACACTCACAAGTATCTACCACTTGCGGAACTCTCTAATTAATATTATGAAAAGAAATAAACAGGGAGACTTAACTTGCTAGTCTAAAGCAAATTATTCACAGCATACAAGCCCTAGCCGGCTTGTCATATTTTTAATACAGCCAGCATTTACCCATGTGGAGATACTAATGTCTTAACTTGATGAATTGTTAGTAAGTTCGGTGTGCTTTGCTTGTGGGCAGCCCATGTGAGCTTCTTGGATCCCACACGGCATTTCTCACTGCCTTTTCAAAGGCTTATGAAGTGTTTGATGTTTACGACCACAGTGTTTTAAATCTTTATTCTTTCATACTGATTACAGAAGTACCATGAATTCTTAATTCCTTTTGTTTCATTTTATAGTTCAGTTCTGTGAGAAAAGATTATAAAAACCAGCCTGGACTTTTAAGTGTGCTGGGGTGCCTGCCTTAAGCAATAATAAGGTTTTCATTAGCAGTGTGATTCAGAACATATTATAGAAAACTAATATTTGGAAAAATATAAGACTGGAATATGAAACTGGTGACATTTCAAAAACCTGGGAAGGTTTCTGAGTCCCTAAAGCAATGGAAGGAAATGTAGATTGTAGTTATAGTTGAATGGAATTGCATTTAGATAGCGAGCTTTTCAACATAGAGTAGTAAAAGTAAAATTATTTATATATTTTTAACTGAATATGTCATGTGTGTGTGTGTGTGTGTGTGTGTGTGTGTGTGTGTGTGTGTGTGCGCGCGCGCGCGCCGGTCCTGGGGCTTGAACTCAGGGCCTGGGCGCTGTCCCTGAGCTCTTTTGCTCAAGTCTTACACGCTACTACTTGAGCCATAGCTTCACTTCCAGCTTTTGATGGTTAATTGGAGATGAGTCTTATGGAGGGGCTGGGAAGGTGGCTCAGTGGTAGAGCACTTGCCTTGCATGCTTGAGGCCCTGGGTTCGATTCCTCAGCACCACATAAGCAGAAAAAACAAAGCCGGAGTGGCGCTGTGGCTCAAGTGGTAGAGTGCTAGCCTTGAGCTGAAGAGCTGAGGACAGCGCCCAGGCCCAGAGTTCAGGCCCCACGACAGACCTCCCCCCCCCCCCCCCAAAAAAAAAAAAAAAAAAAAAAGAGTCTTATGGATTTTTCTGCCCAGGCTGGCTTTGAATTACAATCCTCAGGTCTCAGTCTCTTGAGTAGGTAGGATTATAGATGAGAGCCACTGGCGCCGGGCTAAATACACCTTTTTCTATCTCTTTAAACCAAAGTAATGTTGTCCTAAGTGTTCAAAGATAGTTCAAATAACTGAGGGGTGGCCAAGACCTCATCTGTGCCAGCTGTGGCTGTGTCCATGCACTCTCCACACAGCATGGTCTTGGTAAGGTTCAGCTGGTAGCAGCAAGGGAAAAACAGCCATTTTGTAGAAAATTTAAAATGATGCAAGGCCCACATGATAGAAGTTGGTCAAAAAAAATTACTGAGAAACACAAAGTAATATTTGACTATAAATGAAAGTTGACATGTTTAAGAAATTTGCATTTATAAATAAGTCATTTGTCCTTTGTGAGAATGTCAGAAATACACTTATTTTTTTTTCTACTGGTGCTGGGGATTGAACCCAGGCCTTATACATACTAGGCAAACACTCTGTCACTAAATTATAATTCTACCCCAAAAATAATTATCTAAAAACATAAAATGATTCTAAATTTTATCTGCAAAGTTTAAATGAATATGACCTTAAATTAAAAGTTCAACAAAGAAATAATAAGGAAACTACCCAGTCCCAGAATGATGTACAAGTCAGATAACGTCTTTAAGACATTTAAGAAGTATGATGTGTGCCAGGTGCAAACGTTGTTTGGGTATCATTCTCTGATTCTCTTCTTCATTCTGTTCTTTTACAAAGTAGATATTTTGAATGCCATTGAAGGTCACCTAGTCTCCTAAATGTTATGAATGATATTGCGGCTCTCCTAATGCAGAGTAGTAAATAGTCCTTTAAGGTGGTAGTTCCAGAGCAATTCAGTAATTTCTCACAGAAGAAAGAAAAAAGTTCTTTGGACACAGAAGGAAAGACCCAATTTACACTTCTCACCTTGGTTCTGAAATCCTGTTGGGTCAAAACAAACGTAATTTTAAATGTTCAGTAAATTAATTTTCAGAAGTGACAAAAATAAATGTCATTAAGATACTAAATCATTGGCTTGGTATGATGGCACATGCATGTTATACCAGCATTTGAGAATCTGAACTAGGAAGATCATAAATGGTGAGTTCCTCAAGTTGCAGTGGGAAAACAAGGCTCATGTATAGGTATATGTGGCAGTTGAAAACCATGAGTTGAGTCACATGCCTTTTCATTTTGTAATTTGTTTTCTACCTAGGATTTTGCAGGTTAATTCCTCACATACGATCGCCAGGAACCTGGACGATATATTTTGAAGGTGCAGATTATGAGAGTCAAATTATACGTGAGAATACAGAACTGGCAAGTATTTTAAGAATGTTAGATGGGTTGGAATACAAAATAGATTACTAATCACCTGAAAATTTAATGCAAATTCATTCTTTGCTTACACTGAAAACTGATATGAAAGGAAAAATTTTAAGGTCATTTTTAAATAATTTGATTCAAACCTCTTAAGAGGATGATGTATGTCTATATATATGTTCTTTCTGCCTACTCATGTCTATATAGTTTTAGGTCTAAACAAAAAGTACTTTTAAAAATAAAGAATACTTATGCTCACAGTTATGTCAACTTTCATATATATTGTCAGAATATTAATCTGTAGTCTTAACAGACTTAAGAAAATAATTTTGAAACAAAATCTTTTCTAGTCCTTTCTACTTTATCCTAAATGTTTATCAAGTTATTTGCTCATGTTTTATAATACAGTGAGCCTCCCTTATATGCAGATTTACTGCATGTATTTTTGCCAAGCATAGTCAAAACAATGATAAAGTCAAAAGATATTTCAGAAACAAATTTCCACATGAGAACTATACGGTAAAGTTTGACACAAAGTTCTTTTTTAGTACTGCATTATTTGTTTTTAGACTGTGAGTGAACTGAATGTTTCTCTGCCTTTAATTTTGTGAAAATCTGCCACCCAAAAAGTAAGGTAAACGTTAAAGGCAGAGAAACATTCAGCATTTTAGATCAGTGAAAACTGGACGTTGTGGGAAGAATTAGTCAAGAATTCTGAAATGTGTGCATCTTGAGCATTCTAGTTTTTCCTCACTTTCAGACATCTACCTGAAGATACCAAGAGTCAGGTATTTGGTATGGTTACCATCTTGGAGAAAATTTTACTTGGTTTCACAAGTATTTCACAAGTATTATGTATACATAATAGGGTTTTATTTGTTGGTTTAAACTTAGAGTCTTTTGCATTCTAGGCAAGTACTCTACCAATTGAGCAATGCGCCCAGTCCAAGGATGCTTTTTTGTAGGTTAAATTCAAAGTAATTTATTTTGGTTTCTTAGCATAGTTTAGATTTGAACATAAATTAGAGCCATGTTCAAAAATTGAATTGATATTTATTCTTTTGCACCAAATATGTGATCACAGTTAATTCCTACTAAAGAAACCATATTGCTGACATTTTAAAATTGATCTCTGTAGCTATTTTCAGCCAAATCTGAAGTAACCTCACCTACTTCTTACCAGGTTTACTAGAAAAACAAGTACTTTCTTAGAATCACTGATTCTTCATCTTCCTAATTTATCAAATTGCTAAGGAGGCAGATTTAAAATTGGTTTTGATTTTGGAAAAAAAATGAATATCTAATTTGTTGTCCTCCAAGTAAGTAGTGTTATAGGCTTGGTTACTTGCCTTCTAAAGAACTTTCTGTATAATTACCACATTTTCTGACTTTTCCTATATTTGGTTTGTAAATATAAAACTATACATATAGTGAGAATGTTTCTTGCTAAAGTTACATTGCATTTCACTCCAAATACTACACAAATTACTATCTGATGAAGAATTTACATTTAATTACATAAGCTCCGCTTCTCCAGACTGTTAATATGATGGGTGACTTTATTTCCATAGATACAACCATCATGAAGAGTACAAAGTTGTGGGTGTCTTTTACTCATTCTCTTTTCCATTTAAAATGCAGTCGACTAACTTTGTACCCACATGGAAATACCTTCATTATGGCCAGAAAGTAACCTCTGTGTTCATTCTGTAGGCTCAGCCTCTGAGGAAGGAACCAGAAATCATCACTGTGACCCTGAAAAAGCAGAATGGAATGGGCCTGAGCATCGTGGCAGCAAAGGTAGGGACAGTGAGCCCTGAGGATGTGCCTACCCTGAGCCAAGCCAGCAAGGGTTAGGGCTGCTGGGCAGGTGCTCTTTTCCCTGCGTGGAGAGGGAGTGTTCAGCTCTGCTTCTGGGGAAAGAAATGCGCTGCATAAAGGAAACCACTACACCGCTGGAGTTCACTGATTGATGAGCTCCTGGGCTGTGTGTTACCTGTGTGTCACCAGCAGTCTCAAAGAAGCTATGCTAAAGGCAAGAGTTGTCAGCACAGTAGGGAAGGATCGTAGCTCTGTCACCTCGCCACAGCAGATGTCAGAGCTTACAGCCTTGAGTGCAAGTAAGGGACACGGGAACCCAAGCAGGTTTCAGGCTCTCGTCTCTAGGCATTCCTTCCTAGAGGATGGCTGCATATCATTCTGCTCTACTACCCTCTTATAACCCTTAGAACCTGAGCCCCTTCACCCATTACTGTGTAGCAGATCTTTTTCTGTCAGCTATAGGAAACTAATATTGTCACTTAAAGCTTCTTTCAGCAAGTTGGGACTGTAGCGTGAAGTTTGCTTGTATTGTTCTTCAGCCTGAAGACATAGATATTTTCATTGGAGTGTGATTTTTTTAAGCTAATCTTAATGACTAACATTTTAATCAACTATGCTAATATTTGGCTTAAAGTAATACTTCAGCAGCTATCTAAGGAATATATGGCTAGCAAACACCGTTTAGCAATATGAAAAACCTTCTGAATTCCACATTGCTGAGGTATTCTGAGAAATATGCTTCAATTGAATTATCTCTATAGAGTTTTAAAGTCAGGTACGTATGTACCAGAATTGTATTGTTATGCATATGAATTAGAAATAAAGAGACTGTCATTCGACACCATTTCCATTGTTTTGGAACCTGCAGTGGTTAAGGTTGTACTAATAAGTAAGCCCCTCCTCCCTTCTGATTTATAAACTTTCCATTTCATATGAGGCCTGGGGGCAGCATGAAGTCAACATTGCATGAAATGTATGCAAGGTGAAGAGCTTGCCATAGTCTAGAGTCATGGCTCTTAAAACTAGAAGCAGGTAGCAAGCACCCAGGCCTTCTTCGTATGAGATGCTTGTGTATTGTTCCTGTTCTTGGAATCCACCTGAGACCGAGGTCAGAGGATAGCCAGTTCAAGACTGGCCTGGGCTGTATAGCTACATCCATTCTCAAAGAAAAGTAAAAACAATATCATTTTTAAAAACACCCTAGTATTCTACTCTGCCAGGATTTCCCTGTTAGCTCATATTTCCTGTCATTGTCCCAGAATCAGAGCAGATCCCTTTTTACTTTCCGTTCTTTACATAATGAATTCCATTGTTAAGATTTTACTCCCTTTCCCTGTTAGTCATCTCTGTAGCATTTTCTCTCTACCATCTCCACTTCCTAATCCAGTCCCTGCTGTGTGATAGAGAGAATTATTTGTTGACAAAATTGAATAAGATTTTTCTTTAATTTTAAAGAATGGGCATTTTCTGTCACGTATTTTTGAAGTTTACTATAATAAATTGTCTATATATTAAAATAACACTGTTAGATATGAGGAAAATTTTATTCATACCAAGATCTAGTAGAAATTCCATGACAGCTTTAACATTTGAATGATTTTGAATCATAGGATGTGGGTGGTAGGCAGACATGGGTCATCTTGGAAGAAATGGCATTTTAGCCAATGCCTGAAATATAAGTACCTAGAGAGAAGGCGTGAGAGAAATGTGTGATGGAGAGAGAGACGGCACAGGCAGGTTGCGTGCCCTGTTTACACAGCCACTGTCAGAGCTCTGGGTGGACATGTGGACAAGCTTGCACTTCCTTGTGTCTGCACTTGAGAGAAAATGACAGAAGAGACGGTGATGACACTGACATTGGGGAAGCTTCCTCTGGGCCCAGTCCGGGACTGTGGACAAGCTCTTTGCAGGATGAACTTGTGTGTCCGTCATCTAGGAAGTTCCAAGTCATGTGGAGTCACCTGTGACAGGCACTGGGTAGATGAGAGCCTCCTATCCTCCCCAGGCCAGATTTCTGCTTGTCCCTGTCATCCTGATCACAGGCCACACTTCACATGATTGAGAAGTATGAAAAGAAAGTGTCAGCCTGGCCTTAGTTTTCCTGTTTGCCTATAGAATTTTCAGGAGGGAATATATGTGGTATGTGTGTGTGTGTGTATGTATGTATGATGAATATGTATGATACATGTACATGCACACATACACACATGTGTATCCACACCTATCAGGATCAATTCCATGTACTCTAGTAGATATACATTGAGGACTTAATTCTGGGTATGTAGCTCACCTAACACACACAAGGCTCTGGAGTTGGTCCTCATTACTGCGAGGAAAAGCAAAACAGCTTTAGTTTCTATACTTCCTATTATGTATATAGTCCTTTTGCAAATCACTGTTTTGCTTTGTTTTTTAAGTCTCTCAGTCCAAAACAACTTTCTTTGTATATATTCAGGTCTGCTTTCTGGTTTCTGGTCTGGTGTACTGACACACAAGAAGCCTCATTTCTTTACATTGCAGAGGGAGGAGGGAACTTGGGCTTCACTCAGACTCCTTGTCTTCTCCTGTGTCCTCTGGTTGTTCATCTACATGTTGACCTCTGTCCTTGTTGGGCTAGGACAGAAAGCCAAGCTTAAACAGCCAGCCTTTGTTCACTTATGTGAAGGTGTAGGCTAAAGAAAAGGGCATTGCCCTACGCTCTGTTTTCCCCAGGGTATTTCAGGCTGAGATAATGAACAGGTGGCAGGTGGAGAAACCTGTCACTGTAAGGAGCCCTGCTTGAAAGCTGGGTGTGTGGGGGGGGGGGCAGGGGGAGGAGTGGAAGAGGCACCTGGCTAAGGTGCACACCTTCTGCTAGAGAGCCTCGGTGGTGGTACCCCAGTCCTGGGGTGGTGTGCTCCTGAACTGCTTGTACCTGGCATCTCCCTGCGTGTGCCCTGTGCTGTTGCATGGTTGTGGCACACCAGGTGGTAGCCCTGCATTTGGTCACTTGTACCCCAGCCTTAGCTGTCACTCCTCTAGGTACCACTTGTTTGTAAGCAAGGAGGCCTGTTAAGGAAAACAGCCCTCTGTACCTGCTTTGTAGAACAAAGCTGTGTCATGGATGAAGTGATGAAATCCTTGCTCCTACTCAGCTGTAATAGGAGGATATAGTAGGTGTTGAGGTGGCACAAGTACTGATCTTCATCAGCCTCACAGAATCTTGAGGAATCTGCAATGCTACGCAGACCAGGTTCCTTATATTGTTATGAGTAGTCAAATAAATGTAAATAAGAAAGTAGCTAATTGATAAAACAATATTTACTAAAGAAGAGATTAGAATGTTCATTGTGTGCAAAGTAGAGTGTGATTTTTCACTTTTCAATCTTTAGTTTTTTTCTTGTTTCCTATATAAAGAAAGGTATTCAAAAGATTCGTAGAAGAGATTTGAACAGCGGAGTTAACGGTGTTCGTAACTGTAACACAGTTAGATCATAGAATTGTGATAATAGAGTTTGGTAAGAACAGAGTTAAATAGACACAAGGCCAGAGGAGAAGTTTTTTCCAACCAGATGTGATAGACAGTCTTTTCAGGACCCACCGTTCTCCAACTTCTGAGGTAATCTTTCCCCCTGCCATCTCTCCCTCAACAGTCTACTTATTACAGCCCCTCTGGAAAGAAAGGGACCAGGACTGCTGATCCCTCAGAGCAGGGTGCTCCCCAAAGCATTGACGGAAGGAGCCTGAGCAGGAGGCACGGCCTCCTCCTCTTCTCCTGAAGGTAGCTTTCACTTTGTTCTTGTTTGGCCTCTCCAAATCTTTTCCACACTAATAGTGTACATAAACTTAAAGGTAGAAGTGGTAAAGAGCTTATGAAAAGAGAACAGTCCTAAGATAGTTACTTTTTCAGCTTAAAAAAATGGGTTTAGTAAGACGAAGCATAGGTTTAATACTCATGAAGTCTTTACCTAGCAAAATGTGTTGTTCTGCCAAGAGTATCTGTAATCCTAGTTAGCTGCTTCATCAGTACATACTTCTTGATCACTTGAGAGATAAGGCAGAAAAAAAAGGAGTGAGGAATGGCATTGTAGATCATTGTTTATGCAGGGATTCTTGAATGTCGAGTGTGGAAACTCTGCAGTGGCATCATCAGGGAAGGCGAGGTGGATGACACAGTGTTGAGCTGAGCTTGAAGGACAAGTTGGGCTTGCCAGGTTAAAGGTGGCAGATTGGAACTCTCAGAAGTGAAGCCATAAAGACTCTAAGCCCAGCCTGGTGTGAGTGCAGGCAGTGAAGGCAACCATGTTTGAAGGAGTTGGGAAGCCTCGGGAATAGACCAGACAGCAGTTGGCCGGTGTTCTCTTTTTCTGTTGTTGTTGGTCATGGAGCTTGAACTCAGGTTGGGCACTGTCTCTGAGCTCTTTGTTGAAGGCAAGTGCTCTACCACTTTGAGCCACAGCACCACTTGTGTTTTTCTGATAGTTAATTGGAATCTTAGGGACTTTCCTGCCCAGGCAGGTTTGAACCACGACCCTCAGATCTCAGCCCCCTGAGTAGCTAGGATTACAGGCATGAGCTAGCAGCTCTGTAAGTATGCAGCACTTGGCAGGTTTGTGTCCATACTGTGCAGGCAGCCATAGGACAGTTGGTGAGGATTAAGCATGGCTATTGTCCAGTACATTTCATTCGTAAGAACAATGTGAGGTTACTGATGGCCCCTGAGTTAGAGCCTTGTGGAAGGTGAGACTCGACAGAGCTGTGCATTTTATTGTATGTGAAAGGCAGCCTGTGAGTGTTCAAATGCGGCATGATGAAGTTCAGATGGCCCCCCTCTGTGGTGTGGCTGACAGCCTTTTAGCAGCACTCACTTTCCAGGTGAGAGGGAGATCTGGCAGCACAGGTGGCCGAGGCCCGCTGTGGCAGGCACGCCATGCTGCAGGGCTACCCCACTCCAGGTTAGACTCTGAGAAGCCGCTTAATGAAGGGCTGACAAGTCCTAACATTGCGGTCAGTGCTGATAGTTGGGTTAATGAATTTAACCCCATGGTATGTATACAAGGGAACTAAGGAAATGAACTCTGATTCTGTCTTGAGTAGAGGGTACATGGAGGTGTCACTAACTGATGTCTGGACCTCTGGAGACAGGGAATCTGCAGAGGGGCAGGGGTGGGCTCCTTACACTTGAGATAGAGGGAGTCTCCTCTTCGACAAGTGGGCATGTTTTCTGGCAGAACATTGGATAGCGGAGCTCAGAAGGTTAGAGACAGAGACAAGTTTTGGTGCTGACATACGGTGCTGTAAAAGAAATAATAATAGTCTGTTAAGTGGATAGTGTGCCTTTTTCAGATATGAAATACTATATTAATTAGCCTATTCTTGAAATGAGACAGATGAATGAATAGTGGTCACTGTTTTGTCCAATTACTTAATGTAGCTCATTTTCCTCCAGCGTATTTGTCACGTCTGTGATACTGAAGGAAGGCCCAGCAAAAGAAAGCAAGAGTTACCTCACGTGTGCACCCTGCAGGACAGCATGGTGCAGGTGAGAGGGGCGTGGGTCCTCACAGGTGGTAGTGATGGCGCTGACTTACCTTTGAGATGGCTGGTGCATTTTCAGTGCAGGGTAGGTCACCGTTAGGACTGCCAACCTTGCCTTCTGCTATGTCACATAGAGGATACTCTTGGTGCCTGGGCGCTACCGGCATGCTGCCCCTCTCAGATACTGTCTCTTCCAAGTGCCTCTGCAGGCCTGCTTCCTTCCCTTGAAGGCTGGTGCTGGTTGTGGTTATCTCATGTATTAAGAAAGGAGCTCTGGGAAGCACTCAGTCTTGGTCCTGGGTCACACACACAGCAGCAGTGGCTGTCTGTGTCCCTGTGGGTCTCATTTCCTTTCAGCCCTGTTTGTTTTCCTGTCAGCTGGTACGCCTTCCTATGTCTGTGTGCTTCTGCTATGTGTTCTGGGCTTGTGTCCAGTGTGGGCCTTTTCTCTTTTTTAATTGGCATAGAGCTTAGCTGCTGTAACCCTGAACTGTTTTGATGGTAATTCCCCGCCTTGATTTCTACATGGTGGTTGATTTTGATGAAGTCCAGATGATCTGTGTACAGTGTCGGCATGCAGTTTTCTTGCTGAAGCATTGGTTTTTGGGAATTCAGCGTGCTGCTTCTTACTCATCTGCCGGACAACATGATGCTTCCTGTTTAATTTGGGCTTTAAAAATATAAACAATTCCCTTTTTATTTTTCTAGCTCTTTTTTAAAGCTTTATAAAGTACAAAGTGATTAAAGAGTTGGCTCGTTGCGTAAGTCTGAAAGTTGCGTTGGTTCTAGCTCATGCCGATAAATGCTGTACAGTGTCCTAGCTTCCAGCTCAGCAATGTGGTGATCCTGGGCCAGCTGTGTTGGCTGCTGTTGAAAACTGAGAGGACTAGACGACTTTTTCATCTCAAGACACTGTTGTAGTCCTAGGGATGGAAATGTGGTTCTCTGTGGTTGGAAGGACAGCATCGGTGGTGAGTTTCCTCAGGTCGCTGTCCTCCATGTTCTTTGCAAACTGATGTTTGAAGAAGGCTTCTCTTCCCAGCTACTTGTTTAAACTTGCTAATGATTAACTTGTTCTTGCAGAACCATTTAACCAGAGCTTATAATTACACACCCAAATAGTTGTTGTTCTCTCCGTTTATGTTGTAAATTCTTAAGTTTCATAAAAATATAAAGCATATGTAAAATTCTGCAATTTATAGTATGATGAAAATTGCTTTAAATATTGGTAAGTGTTGCTGTGTAATTGGCCAAGGAGGCTCAAGTAATTTTTTGACTATGTTAGGTAGTTTTACTGTGGGTGTTCTCTCAAACTGATTTTATTTTAAGCACACATAGAAGCTGTTCATTTATAAAGTAGTAGGAATATTTTACTGTTTTATCCGAGAATGAATGTCTAATTAGAACCTTAAAATGTTACAGCTTTTAAGCTACATACTGATTTTTAGTTTTGAATCTAAGCTTAAACCAAAAGATTCCTGTGCTTTATAATATAGGCAGTATTTATAGTGTTTATTCTTACCATTTGAAAGTCTAATTCTTAAGCACACTGTAACCAGTCCTTTGAAAAGGACTGGAGACCTCTCTGTTGTTCTTTTATAGCCTTATTACACTGTATCGGAAAGACTTGGCCAAAGAAAGAGAGGCAGGATGTTCCGGTTCCTTTGAAAAACAGTGGGGAAAAGCCCACCATGGCGGCAGGCAGGCAGGCGGCTTCTGGGAAGAGCCAGGAAGGTCTTTCTCTGGCTATACAAAGTGACACAGTGTCCATAGTGGCTCTTACTTACAAATTTGGAACAGTATTTTATATTTTGTCCCAAAGGCAAAATAGCAAATTATATAAAAGACAATTCTTTCACTGGTTTTAGGATTGTGGCCTAAGTGCTGATTTCTTGCATTGAGATACTAACTCCCATTGCACTATTAAAATACATAATCATACGGTAAGTTGTTAGTCTTGTGAGTGATTGGGAGGGGAGCATTTGGTGGTGAGTTTCCTCAGGTCTCTATCCTCCCATGTTCCTTGCAAGCTGATCTTGGTAAAAGGCTTCTCCTGCCACTCACTACCTGTCACTCGTAGAGCATGATGCCCCTACCCAGCCCCTCTTCAGGCAGCAGGGCGAGGGCTTCCGAAAAGCCCCACACATGCAGTACTTAGTGACCCTCTGTGGGTCTCTCCCAACTGTGAGAATCTAAGGAAAGCTTTGCACATTTCTACCTTGTGAAATTAACGTTCCCTAAGGTTGCACATAGCTTTCAGGGTTTATGAACCCCCTGCAAGATTCTGTGGGCCCAATTCCAGAACATCCTGTCTAGTTCGTTTCCTACATTCTGTGAAGAGAGGAAGATGGAAGGTGAGGTGCATTTGTTTTGTATGCAATGAGAAAGGTAAAGGAACAGAGCTGGAGTGGAGGTTGGCTCATGGAAATCAAGCTCAGTTCCTTCATTTACAATACTGTCTGTTAGGATAACTTACTTGGAGGTTCCAAGGGAGAATTCACATAAAATTTGAATTATTAAATACTTTAGAATGTTTTTTAAATCCTAGTTTGGACTTTGGTGGTTTGTCTGGCTGGAAATAAAGTGGTAGAAACCCTGTGAGAAGGGCAGGTGAGTGCAGCCGTGCATTGCACGTGCCTTGGGGTTTCAGTGCTCCTGGTCTTGTCAGCACACAATCGCTCCATTGTTGGCAGCTGGGGAGTCCAGGCTGGGCCTCTACCTGAGAACAATAGGACCGAGCCTGTGCTGTTTGGCAGGCACATTTTCCTCCTGTTCCTTGTGTGTGTGTGTGTTTATTGTGTTTAATGATGTTTTTATGCCATTACTCATACGTACACCCACATACGCTTGGGTTTGATGCCGGGATGTCTGGAGCTCCTGGAGACTGTGTCTCCTCGCGCGTGAGGGAGACAGACCTGTACCCTTAGAGGCTTCTGGAAGGGTTGTGAGGAGAGTCGAGAGCAAGCTGTGGGGTAGCTCTGTTCCTCCTCCCTCCATCACCTTCTCATCAAGCCTCGGACCACAAAATCGGTGCGTGTCTTTAAGTTGGGGTTGGGGGGGAGTGGATGCACTGTATAGCTAGGAAGTTCCTTCTCATTTCTGGCATTTTGTTGTTTTGTCTTGTCTCACTCTTTCTAACTTCATACTGGTAAAATTTAGATGTTTGTTCTCTCCTCCCTCCATAATCCAAACATTTTCCTACCCTCCTTACTCTCTCAAAGGGAAGAAACCTCTCCACAAGGTTCATTTTAAGATTGGGATATTGAGCCGACAGGCTGCAGCCTCTGCTCAGTGTCGCCTGTTAGTGCCTGTTGGTGTCAGTCTCCGTGTTCCTACGGGGGCAGTGAGCGCTGCTGCTGCTGCGGTACCGCATCATGTTATCCTCCTCAAGTGATTTAGAAGGAAAATGTGTGTGTGTGGTTTGCTTCCACCCTGGGGCTTGAACTCAGGGCCTGGGCCCTGTCCCTGAGCTTTTGTGCTCAAGGCTAGCACCCTGCCACTCAAGCCACAGCACCACTTCCAGTTTTCTGGTGGTTAATTGGAGATGAGTCTTGCGGACTTTCCAGCCTGTACTAGCTTTGAACTGTGTTCCTCAGCTCTCAGCTTCCTGTGTAGCTAGGTTTGATTATAGGCACCTGCCTGCTTCTGATGTTTTTGAAGTGAAAAAGTATTGTCTGTGATATTTAAGTTGGTTTAAGTACATTCCAAATTTATATTTAGCAGAATTTGTCATTCCTGATGCCCTTGGAAATATTTATATAACTGCTTTCTAAAAACTCCCTTTATTTTTGAAAAGAGCTGGCTTGTTCAGTGAGAACTGGGCAGTCCTAATTGATTTTTGCTATTCCTTTAAGTTTACAAATAATTAAAATAAAACCTAATTGTGTGTTTTTAAATATAGCATGTTTAGGGACTTTGAAGCAAATAGTTATTAAAATTATTTACCCTTATATATTTATTATGGCCTATTCTCAATTTCAATGGTTCTGTGTTTTTTCATAGTGAAAATCAGTGTGATGTGAGTGTGTATATACCATAGTAAGCTCTTGTTCGGTGGTTGTCTGCATAATTCTGATTAGTTATCATGTGTGGTTCCTAGTAAACTCTCTAAGACTGAGGATGTTTCTGTTTTAGAGTAGCTGCTCAGTAGAACAACAATGTGAGGCACACAGGTAATTTTAAAGTTTTCTGCTAGCTACCTTAAAAAAAAAACAAGTGAAATTGATTTTTATACTATGCGTTATTCAATATCCTCAATGTTACTTTAGTATATAGTCAGTATAAACGTTATTAATAAGATATTTTACCACACTGTGTCTTTGAGATCTGGCTGTTAGGAGATTTCATTTCGTGCTTGCACTATTTCAGGTACTCGGTAGCCACAGTTGACTAGGTGTCTGCTGTGTGGGGCAGCCTTATCATCATTCCATTTCACCAGGACCCTTTCACCTATACAGCCTGAATATGTAGCCTTGACGGGCTTCCGGGTCCTATTTTCCTTCTTACCTAGGGAAGGGATAAAATTATAATGAGCTCTGTGTATGTGTATGTGCGCGCACGCGTGCAGGTGCATATCTGCTAATAGGGCTAATTTTAGTTTCATCTTACAAGGCTGGGTTTTATTGCACATTGTTAATTATAAGTAACAAAGTGGTTTTCTATTTCTCTAGAGTTTTTTAAATTCTGGGTTAGCACCCATTATCATTTCTTTAAAAAACTAAAAAAAAAAAAAAGAAAGTTCACTACCCTTTCTGTTCAGATGGAGTGCGCTGGTGTTGAGAGCTCCGGATAACTCAGGAATTGCTATGGCTAAGCGGGCTAGGCACCTGTCCAGTAGCTGACCAATATCAGTGGGATTCAGGATGAACGGGAGCTTCCTGTACACAGTGTGGCCAAGCTGGTAGAATGGATATCCTGCAGTTGGACAAAGGTTGTGTTTAAGAGTGAAAGTAGCCAGATTTACTTGATGGATATGGTTAGAAATTCTTTAGGGCTTTTCGTCTCCAGGTACTCTTGTATAATTTTGCTTTTCTAAAATAATTACTAGTAGAGTTGTAACTTTTCCATATAACAATTGTACTGACAACTTTTTACAGTCAGTTGTGGCTGTGAGCTGCGCATGAAGTATGCTTAGGCAGGACTCACCTGGCAGAGGTAGAAGGAAGAAGGGCCCTGTTGTGGTGGAGCCAGGCAGCCAGGTGTTCACGGAGCAGGCGTGTGCATGTAAAGAAGGAAGGGCAGCAGGGAAGGCAGCCTGCTCTTAGAATGTGGGTGAGGCAGTCCACGGCAGAAAACAACCCCTGGGTAAGTAGGGTAGGGTGTGAATGCATTTGGAAGATCCAAAGTATCCAAAGAGAAGTTGGTACTGGATCTAGTTACTTTACTTGCTAATAATCTGTCTTCTCATCTTTCTCTTCTAAGAGTTAAAAAAAAACCACATACTCAAGAATGCTTTTCTTGACTTGTAATAAGAATTGGTAACTTTCCTAGACTCCAGTGGATTATTAGAGACCCCAAGGGCTCTAATATAATCATGAGTACTTATTTCCTCAGAACTTCGGTTTGTAACAAGCAGATTACTTATGCACTCAATTTCCTTAGATTTAAAAAGAAGGAATTATAACCTAGGAATCCAATGAATTCCTATCACACACACACAAAAAAATACCATTTCTTAAATCCTGTGTGTTTTTCATTGTCCGTTACTGAAGTAAAGGGGTTCAGTGTCCCTTCCTGAAAAAGGTATGTTTGGTGCCATGGTCTCAAATGCCTAGTGTGTCTAACTTTGTAAAGAAGACATTTTCACAAAAGTATATTGCTTAGTCATATATAATATGAGCACACACTATTTACTTTGGGGGGGGGGCGGTCCTAGAGCTTGAACTCAGGGCTTGAGTGCCATTCCTGAGCTTTTTTGCTCAAGGCTAGTGCACTACCTACCACTTGAGCTTAAATTGTGTCTAGCTTCCTGCTCAGACTGGTGTGTCTAGGCCAGTATATGCCTCTTCCCCCGGCCCCCGTCTGTACTGGTCCTGGGATGAACTCAGGGCTTGGGCACTGTCCTTGAGCTTTTTTGCTCAAGACTAGCATTCTTATCACTTGAACCACAGTGCTACTTCTGGCCTTTTGGTAGTTAATTGGAGATAAGAGTCTATGGACTTTTCCTGCCTGGGCTGCCTTCAGAAGAAGGACCTTAGATGTTTGCTTCTGTGAATAGGGTTACAAACTTGAGCCACTAGCTCTTGACCCACACCCTATTTCTCTTTTGGACTGCACACTGTAAACAGGACAACAGGCCTGTGCCTGTAGGCGCAGCTGTGAGTTGTGAAGGGATCTTAGGCGCTTTTCTGCCAGGGCCAGCTTCAAACCACAGTTCTCTGGTCTCAGCGTCCAGGTAGCTAGGGTTACACATTGATACCCTGCAGTGCCTAGCTCCTAAGTCACTTATTAGGTTGTAGTTTACTGTAAGGCAGCTTAATTGGAAGCTACCATGGAGAGGACAGAATACCCAGTATTCCAGAAGTTACATCCTATAATTGTATAAGTAGCCATAATACAGGGTGTCGTAACTGCCTGGCCCAGGGAAACAAAGTTCTATAGGCACTCCAGTGAGAAAGAGATGTCCTCCTTTCCTCCTCTGAGAGAGCACATGGGGTCAGGTAAGTAAGTGTTCTGACGGTGAGAGGATTTGGCAGCTCTCAGTGAGATTAACCGCAGTATGGAGGGGCGGGGTCTGTACTGGAACTTGGGCTTCACAGCTGGAGTGTGTTGTCCAGGAGGTGATGGCATTTTATAGGCAGCAAGCTGCTGCTACTCAGCTTTGCTTTTGGAGAGAGTTTCCCGAGACAGTTTGGACTTGGGGAGATGAGCAGATCAGTCAGTGGAGGAGCTTTCCCATTTGTCAGAATGTCTCCAAAGACAGGTAACAGACAGTGCATTACTCTTACATGTTCAGGAGATTTGAGAGAGAAAACAATTCTGTTTTGCCTTGTAAGCACTATTAACAAGGTTCCCAGGTGATCAAAGTATGTTAAATGCATATATGAAATAACATCCTAAAACCATTATTGTATGCTGGTAAAAATTTTATACTTTTTTCCAAAATGAGGTATATAATAGGTGGTTTTATAGCCGTGAACTAGTCATGTGCTGTGTGCTAGTCTTCCATTCTCTGGATGCCTACCACATACGTGTCTTCTTTCTGCAACCCTAGCTTCCCATCCCAGGGGAAAGGGTGTCAGGCCTTAAAAGTGAACGTTGTAAACTTAAGAGTTGTTAATAGGTTAAAGGGGGAAAATGTGAACAAGTTGCAAGGGAAAATAAAGTCTTTCCACGATACTATAAAATTTTACTTTAATAAGTCATTTGTTGCTACCATTATACATCTCATTTTTTGAAACCGTCTTACAATTTTTCTTGAATGATACAGTGTTTCATAACTTACTCATATATGGATCTCCCTTTGTTGTGATTTAAAAATGTATACACAACCTGTTGGCATTGTGCATATGATTGCTTCCTTTAAAGTTCTGATAAGTGATCTAAAGTTGATTTTTTTGTTATGGTTATAAAGTAGAATATTGATGATTTCATAATTATAGCATCTAAATCTCACAGAATTTTATTTTATAACAATTCTATGTGGATGGAGCTTTGCTTTAATATTTAGCTAGGGTATGAATTACAGTGGACTGCTTTCTGCGTGGTTCTCTTACTCCTGTGCCCCCCTATTGTTAATAAGAAGAAGTTCTTCTCTTATTTCTTCTATTTTACTATGTGCATGCAAGGGCATAAGGATAAAGTTAATTTCTGTTCCAAGTCTATTGTTTAACTGATGTTAGGGGTAACTGGGTTTTTAAAAGGGTATTTGTTCTTTGAAATTTACCATAAAGTAGAAATATCCTATTAGTTTAGAAACTAATTTTATTGTTTGCTGTTTGTTTGTTTTTTTTTTTTAACCAGGAAGAGTGTTAATTCTACAAATACCATTTTTCAATCTCTGTTTTCATGTGAAGATAAGACCTAGGACTTTGTCACAGATATCTGTGTACCTGGGCTGGCTTTCTTGCACATTGCATTTCTCATTGTGCTCTCAGTGTTCTTACTTTTTCTTGTGTGTGAAAATACTGTACAGAGGGGTTACAATTACATGGGCAAGACAATGAGTACATTTCTTATCAAGCATTGTAGCCTCCTCCTTTGTTTCCCCTTCCCATCCCTTCCCATCCTGTTCCCCACTCCCTCGCGCCCCCGCCCCCCCCACCAAAGTTGTAAAGTTCATTTTCAACATAATGACTTGTACATCTCATTGTCGCAGTGGGTCCACCTGTATCCCTATTTAAACGATTTGTTTTTTCCCTTCCCCTTCACAAATTATACCGCCATCAAATACAGTGAAAGCAGGGGTTATACCGTGGGAGAGGGACATACAAAGCAACAAAGAAATAACCTTATAAATGCATTAGAAACAATCACATGAAAGAAAAAAAAATTTGAATACATATCTTAGGGTTCATGTCCCTAACATCACCTTATCTGACCTTTTCTGCTTGACTCAGACATAGACTAGTTATTGCAAATAAGGGAAACCATGGGACCTATGTTTCTTTGGGCCTGGCTTACTTCACTTAATATAATTTTTTCCATGCCTTTCCATTTCCTAACAAATGGGCAATGTCATTCTTTCTGATGTAGGCAAAGAATTCCACATTTTCCTGATCCATTCGTCTACTGAGGGTCATCTGGGTTGGTTCCATATCTTAGCTATAGTAAATAATGCTGTAATAAACATAGTCGTGCTGGTAGCTTTAGTGTGGTCTTGTTTGTGAACATTTGGGTAAATGCCCAAAAGTGGGATTGCTGGGTCATAGGGGAGCTCTATGTGGAGTCTTTTGAGGAACCTCCATACTGCTTTCCAAAGTGGTTGAAAAAGTTTACACTCCCAACAACAATGCAGTAAGGTTCCCTTCTGTCCACATCCCCTCCAGCATCTGTTGTTATTAGAATTCTTGATTTTAGCCATTCTAACTGGAGTGAGGTGGTATCTCAATGTTGTTTTGATTTGCATTTCTTTTATGACTAGGGAGGTTGAGTATTTCTTCATGTGTCTATTGGCTCTTACTTATTTTTGTACAGGGTGCTGGTCAGGACAAACTTGGGATCTATGTCAAGTCTGTCGTGAAAGGAGGAGCTGCAGATGTGGTTAGTATTATTTCCAGAGAAGCACACTTCCATGTGTCATGCATTGAACAGATGACATGAGCGTTTCATGGTGCTTGCAGTAATGCAGCACTCTGTGGGACTGGCTGGAAGAATGAATGTGACTTACGTTTTTCTCCCTCTTTTTTTCCCCTGACTCATCTGCACACCTTGGGGGTGGCACGGCTCAGGATGGACGTCTAGCTGCAGGTGATCAGCTGCTCAGTGTGGATGGACGGAGTCTTGTTGGACTCTCTCAGGAAAGGTACAGACTGGTTTGTCCAAGGCTTCGGTTTAACATGTTTGATGACATTTTGCATTTAATTTTTAAATTGAGAGACAACAAAATCATATTCAAACTCTGCTCCTATTTTTCTTTTATCTTTGCTGGTCCTGGGGCTTGAACCTCGGTGCTGTCCCTGAGCTTTTTTTCTCTAGTGCACTACCACTTGAGCCATAGCTCCACACCACTTGTTCGGTGCTTTGTTGGAGAGGAGTCTCATGGACTTTTCTGCCTGAGCTGGCTTCAAACTGTACTCCTCTGATTGCAGCCTCCTCATGAGCTAGGATTACAGATATGAGCCAACAGCGCCTGGCTTTTTCTTTACTTTTTTAAGCGTAAATCTCTTAGTACACAATCCATTTCATTTATCATTGAATGTGTTTTAACCAAAAGAGTTTATTTTGAGCGCGCGCGCGTGTGTGTGTGTGTGTGTGTGAAAGTGAGTATATCTTGGCTTGGGATTTTGTGAATTTTTGAATATCATCTTACTATTCTTACTATGATACCATGGGATATGTTTTCATACTTGTGTGTTTCATATTCAGAGGAAGGATTTAGGCAAAGGTAATCTGTCTGGAAGTTAGAACTATTGCCCAAATAGCAGTGTTGGTTATTTTGACCACAGTTAATGAATGTGTTCCATTTTTCTTACACTTAGAACATTTTCTTCCTAGGGCAGCAGAACTCATGACAAGAACGAGCTCTGTGGTCACACTTGAAGTAGCAAAGCAAGGTGCCATTTATCACGGCCTGGCCACCCTCCTCAACCAGCCGTCTCCCATGATGCAGAGAAGTATGGACCAGGAACAAGGGCCGCTGGCTTTTACTGATTCCCTACTGTGACATGTATTTTGTAGTTATAATCTCTCTCTGTTAGTCACAAAAAACCCTGTGGAACTGGCTCAATTCCAAAGTCAGGAAATTGATAATGAGTGTATTAAGCACGCAGTCAAGGACTAGCACTGGATCAAGGGCGAGGCAAGTGCCATCTGGCCACGGAGCCACGGGGCCACGCTTGCTTTATCAGCTTCTTCCCCCTGTCGGCACAAGCCGCACTGTGGGGAGCCTCTGGGAACTGCGCATTTTGCCAGTATTGAATATAGGGCTAGTTGCCTCCTCTTGAGTTTCCATAGCTTAAGAGCTAGGCAGGTGTAGCTGGTGTAGAATAGGCCCTCAGCCAGTACGGACAACAAACTGAGTTTTGATAGGCAAGCTCAGAGTAGTCTTTAGAAATGCAGGCCATTGTTTACCAAAGGAAGATATTGCTATATAAATGGATATGTACACGTATACATGCATTTGCATATCAGTGGCTATTTCAGTCATATTCAGTCCTGAATATGCTGAAATAAGTATGATTATCATGTTATATATAATTTATTTCCAATTAAAAATTCAGTTTATTTCTGGAATAGATTTTATAGTTATAATGTGAGAAGAAAAATCTCAGAACAACATCAATGAAACTCTTGGGCTTTTAAAAAGAACTGGTTGAGAAACCTTAAGTTATCTTTGACCTTCCAGGTCAATCTAAATGATACACTGTTTAACCTGTGCATTGCCTAAAAAGTATGGTCGTGGCTCAAGCCAAGAACTTCATATTCTTGAACCTACTGCTGTAACTGATAGCAACACTTCAACTGCAACGGCAGAGGCATCATAACAGCCTGAATATGAGCTAGAAACCAAGTGGAAAAATAGGTCATAATAGCAGAATCAGCAAGAAACTACAGTGGAAGGCTAGAGCAGAGACATGCTGCCACTACACCAGATGATAACTCAGAATTAAGACAAGGGCTGGGCAGGTGGCTCAGCGGTAGAGCACTTGCCTTGCATGCCTGAGGCTCTGGGTTCAATTCCCCAGCACCACATAAGCAAAAAGAAAAAAGCCAGAAGTGGCGCTGTGGCTCAAGTGGTAGAGCGCTAGCCTTGAGCTGAAGAGCTGAGGGACAGCGCCCAGGCCCAGAGTTCAGGCCCCACAACCAGACCCCCCCCCCCCAAAAAAAAAAAAAAAAAAAAGACAAGTAGTACTGGTGGCTTACACCTGTAGTTCTGGGTGTTCAGTAGACTACAATCTGAAGATCATGATTTGAAGTGAGCACGGGTAGAAAAGTCCATGAGACTCATCTCTAGTTAACTATTAAAGGACAAAAGTGGCGCTGTGGCTCAAGGGGCGGAGTGTCAGTGAGAAGGAAGGCCCAGAGTTTAAGCCCAAGGACCAGCGCCAAAAGAGAAGCACAGAACTAACAGAACCGTGCTGATAGCTTCCTTTAAAAGTGGCTACGTTATTACTTAAGCAGGCAAGCTTTTAGTCCATCAGAAGATAAGCTTTGAAAATGTATTTTTCTCATAGATGTCAGTATAGTGAAATGTTTCCAGTGTTCTCAGGATATTTGAAAACATCTTACTCTGTTGAGAACAGGTTTTATGAAATTTAAAAATTGGTTAATTTATCTATTGAACCAAAATACAGTAGTCTTAGAACCAATGAAGAGAAGAGGGGAGTGAACATGCTTTGTTTTCAGTTTCAGATCGTCGTAACTCAGGTAAACCCCGACCAAAGAGTGAAGGCTTTGAGCTCTATAATAATTCAGCTCAAAATGGCTCCCCAGAGAGTCCTCAGCTACCTTGGGCAGAGTACAGTGAACCAAAGAAATTGCCTGGTGATGACAGATTGATGAAAAATAGAGCTGATCACCGTTCCAGCCCCAATGTGGCAAGTAAGAAAAGCATCATTTTTTTCACTTTCTTTGTATATGTACAGTCAAGTATTTATTACCTGTCCCTTTACCAGAAATATTGGCCAGGTCATCATCCTACAACAGGGTCTGGGTCTGGGTTATGCTGGTGTAAGACCTGTGGACCTGAGGGAACCAGCTTCTGATAGGCCTTGTTTGTGCACTCTGCTAGACAGCTCACTAGCATTGTGCTAATTCACGAAGTATGACTACTGTCTCTGAAGAAAGTTCATTACAAAGCACTGAGTTCCTTACTTACTAGGGAACTTCTTTTTCTTGACTGTTCCCAACAGATCAACCTCCCAGTCCTGGCGGGAAGAGTACATATGCCTCTGGAACTGCAGCTAAGATCACATCTGTCTCCACTGGAAATCTCTGCACTGAGGTCTGGGAGAGAAGCTGGAAGGCTTGGCTGTGTAGTACTGGGGCTTTCTTAGACTACCTGATCTTTCTCACCAAATTAGCATGATTACAATTCCTAAATCTACACCATTAACCTCTCAATTTTTAATATAGTAATTAGGTAAATTAAGTTAACACAACTGAATAAAATGTGTTTCATTTACAGTGTAGTTTAATTTTTAAAACAGAACTTAGCATGTATATTAGTTTTGAATTTGTAAAACAAATCACTAGAGATTAGTCTTTGGCACAATTATAAAGAGCTCACCTTTCTTTGTTCTTCACATTTTGCAGGAGCAGACACCTCCGCCTAGACCTGAGGCCTACCCCATCCCCACCCAGACATACACCCGGGAGTATTTTACCTTCCCAGCCTCCAAGTCCCAGGATCGGATGGCTCCTCCTCAGAACCAGTGGCCAAATTATGAGGAAAAGCCACATATGCACACAGATAGTAGTCATTCCAGTGTTGCCATTCAGGTTAGAAATGAGGGGTTCATCAAATTTCTCTCAGCCTTCAAAGGCAGACCACTCAGCAGAATAAAAGCAGTGATTTCTAGGAACAGTTGCTTTTATTTCCTTCACAACAACAGGATTGTCTTATTTTTTCTTTCATGGTTTGGGGTTAAAAGGAGAGATTAGAATATGCAATAAGAAGAGGGATTCTGTGTTCTAATGTTTGGTTAGTGACATGTTAGTAATACAAAGCCTGAGTCGGTTTCCAGGGTGCTCGCGAGGGATAAACGAGACTTTGCTGACACTTGTTACCCTGTGTCAGTCCCACCGGAGGGACTGCGATAGGGTTAGGAAATGAGGCCGATGCTCATACAGTGCACTCACGCTGCCGAAGAGGCAGGCACTACCCAGTGATGGTCTCCAGATTCTGTCACCGCTGCTTTTGTGGAAGAGCACCAGGGAAAAGGCTGAAGCCAGAGGGTAAAGAGAGAGACAGACCTCTGGGCTCTGACAGCTCTGGGGCCTGTGGAGAAGCCTGGAAAGCTGCTGAGGCGCTGATTGGTAACAAGGGCAGTGTCAGGCTGGTCAGGCAGGGGAGCATTCTCTGCTGTGATTGGGAGTTCCAAAATTGGTACAATCTAGGATAGCGCTTAAGGATAAAAACCCTGCCTTGGCCTGCTTTCACTGTATTTGATGTTGGTGTAATTTGTGGAGGGGAAGGGAAAAAACAAATCGTTTAAATAGGGATACAGGTGAACCCATTGCAACAATGAGATGTACAAGTCGTTATGTTGAAAAACAAACTTTACAACTTTGGTGGGGGGGAAGATGAGGAGGGGAACTTTACAACTTTGGTGGGGGGGAAGAATGGGGGGGAACTTTACAACTTCGGTGGGGGGGTGGAGGAGGATCGGGCATGGGAAGGGATAGGAAGGGGAAACAAAGGAGGAGGCAACAATGCTTGATAAAAAATGTACTCATTATCTTGCCCCTGTAATTGTAACCCCTCTGTACGGTATTTTCACAATTAAAAAAAAAAAAAAAAACCCTGCCTTGGAAGTAGGTGATGTAGGGATTCCAAAGGTAATCAGTCTTCCATTAGCATGTCCAGGAAAAGACTTTAGAGTTGAAATGAGCCATGATCGATAAGAGCAGAGAGGGGCTGATAGGAGTCAGTGTGCAGGACGTGATCCTTTGGCCTGGTCCCCCACTCTATGCTGCCGCCTCCTAGGTGGCCCTGCATTGACCTAGTTCTGTGAGTACTAGATGCTTTCCCTTACATTGCCAGGATGACACACACTTCTGATAGCCAGCTGGGGAGGCGCCAGCCAACAGGTGCAAAATTATGGGTTCGGCAGCAGATGCAGGGTTTACATTTCCAAGATTGGAACAGAAACATCTCAGATAAAATAACTTGTCTTTGGATAAATGGCTCTATCAAAGAGCTCATAAAGCTATTCCTGAGCTCTAGAACTCATTCAAAAATGGCTCTCTGAATGGATAAAATGGTGAAGGTGTAGTAATTAGAACAACTAGACTTCGTCACAGGGGTTGCTTAGAGATGTTCTTGGTGCAGTTAGACTCACGCATACAGATGTGTCAGCCCTGTTGCTGGCCCCACTGCAGGGCTGTACAGATGCACTGTGGTCTGCTGTTGGAGCACCGGGGACTGCATGGTCCGTGAGAGGCCTGAGCGATGGTAGGTGCAGACAAGAAGTGCATCTTTTTGTCTTTTGGGCAGATTCCACGTGACCACCAGCTATAGAGCAGCCCCAGTCTTAGCCCAGGCTCTCCTCCTGCAGTGTTCCCTCGAGTCCAGGGAAATGGCACGTCTGAGCTTTTGGTAATTTCTTGTGGTGAGTGGCTAAAGTATAGAAGTTTCCCTTTTTCTGTTCCCAGCGTATTACCCGTTCCCAAGAAGAGCTTCGAGAAGAGAAAGCTTACCAACTTGAGAGGCACCGAGTCGAGAGCACCATGGATCGCAAGTCTGATAGCGATATGTGGATCAATCAGAGTTCCTCTGTGGAATCCAGTTCCTCCAGCCAAGAGCACCTGAACCACTCCTCCAAGTCGGTTACCCCTGCTTCCACACTGACCAAAAGCGGACCTGGCCGGTGGAAAACCCCAGCCGTGGTGCCACCCACACCAGTAGCTATCTCTCAGCCCATTCGAACCGACCTGCCTCCACCGCCACCTCCACTTCCTATCCACTACACCAGCGATTTTGATGGGACTCCGATGGACTTGCCTCTCCCACCGCCTCCTGCCAGCCAGGTGGGACCACCATCTGCTCAGGTGGCAGCCGCAGAGAGGAAGAAACGAGAAGAGCATCAGAAGTGGTATGAGAAAGAGAAGGCCCGCCTGGAGGAGGAGCGGGAGAGGAAGCGCAGGGAACAGGAGAGGAAATTGGGACAGATGCGTACCCAGTCCCTGAACCCTGCTCCCTTCTCTCCCGTGGTGGCACAGCAAGCAAAGCCAGAAAAACCGTCTACACTCCCACGGCCTCAGGAAACGGTTATTCGGGAGCTGCAACCTCAGCAGCAGCCCCGCACAATTGAGCGCAGAGACTTGCAGTATATCACCATCAGTAAAGAGGAGCTGTCCTCTGGGGACAGCCTGTCCCCAGACCCATGGAAGCGAGATGCCAGGGAGAAGCTAGAAAAGCAGCAGCAGATGCACATCGTGGATATGCTCAGCAGGGAGATCCACGAGCTGCAGAGCAAGGCAGACCGCACCTCGGAGGAGAGTGACCGCCTGCGGAAGCTCATGCTGGAGTGGCAGTTCCAGAAGAGGCTCCAAGAGGCTAAGCAGAAAGATGAGGATGACGAGGAGGAGGAGGATGACGATGTGGACACCATGCTGATCATGCAGCGCCTGGAGGCTGAGCGAAGAGCCAGGGTAAAGGGGAGAGTGGCTGGGTTATGTGCAGCTTTGCTTCCTCTTCCAGCTTCCGTGTGTGTGTTACAGGGACAGCTGAAGCCTTCGGTTGTGAGGAAGGGCCTTCCCCATTTACTGTGGATATTATTCTTGGCTGAGGTTCTACAGAATGAGCTAGATCGTTAGGGCTGGAATGTTTTGAGACGTATTTTGACAAGAATAAATGCAGTTTAAGTGGAGCTTTATTGTTTTAGGTAATGACTTCACATAATTATTCTTCTCAGGAACACTTCACTTATTAGTTAATAACTACCCAGGAACAATCAACTTGTTGATCAGGGATTGGCAGTTTTTGTTTTTTTTCTTAAAGGTCTCAGTGTTAAGCACCTGAGGCTTGGTAGATGGTGTATATGTACCACTCAGCCCTGCCTTAGAATGGGAAACAGCCAGTGTGTCTGTCACACGGTGGGTATGGCTGTGCATGCCGATGAAGCTACACAGAAATGTGGCAGGCAGTCGTGACCCTGGTCTTGATGTGAGCCAGATAGTAGATGTCAAGATCAGGATCATTTCCAGAAACAGAACCTTTGTAAACTGAAATGTCTGTTGATGTAGCAAATGTTTAATTAATTGTAGTTGTAGCGTAACAAACCCAAAACTTTGTATCTTGTTCATCTCTCCATAAAAATTTTTTTCAAATAAAAACTTTAAAAATTGAAGTTAGTTTAGTACAATAAATTATTAAAATGATTTTTAGATGAAAGCCAAATTCTTTGTTAACCCTATCAAGAGAGTTAACTGGGTCATTTATCGTTATTAATTCTGGCATTTAATACTGATTGTGGAGAGTGCCATGCTGCCATGTTATAAGTTTCAGTAATACCTTTTCTACCTACTCAGCACAGTCCTAATGAGAAAAGATGACCAAGAATTTGGGGGTTTTTTTTAGCAGGGGCAGAGGCAGGGGTGGGGGTAGGGAGGGAGGGGGCTCATTTGAGCTCTTGGGCTGTTTATAACAAGGCTCTATAGCTGTTAGACAGCACTTTTATCTTTTGACCTCATGAGGGAATTTAACTTATGTAATTGTTGATGAAATCACCAAGGCCAAAATAGTGTTCCTTTTCAGTTTGCTCTGAATTTTTCCTGCAAAATCTCTCTCAACATACCTACTTCTGATTATCGATCTACTTCAGCATGAATGTATTCATAACTGCCCAAAATTCAGATGGAATCTTTTGGAGATTCTTAAGTTTCTTAAGTAAGACCAAAACATAATTTGTAATTTTGACTATTACACTGCTTCATTAGTATTTTATCTGAAAGAACAGCTATGGGGTCAGTGACAGAGACTGTAGCCTGAAAGGTAGGTTGAATAGCTCTCATCCACTTCCTGGTCAGAGCTCTTGGGCTCCCAGTTCTACATGTTTCACTTAGTGGCACCGGTGCTGACGTGTCTGCTCTGTTCCCACCAGTCACGGAGCATTACGCCACAGCTAAGTGTGCACAGGGCCTCGTGCCGCCCACGCCCTCCCTGCAAGGCAGCGGTGACTTTACTATAGTCACACTTGGGGCCGTGCTATCTATGGCAAATGAGTATAGCAGTGTCCCACAGTGAAGCGTGAGCACCTATACCACAGCACTGCCGCCATTAACCTCTTCTGTTTATCATAGTTCTTCCAAATGATTACTGAATATTTCAAAGGATGCTAGCACAGACTGTCATAAATATGCTGATTTAGTAAAAAAGGATTTGTGTTATATGTATGTTAATAATTTCTTCACATAAGACAGCTAAGGGAAATTTTGCTAAGTTTTCATGTCTTTTACTAATGAAACTCAAGTATTTAATACTGTGTAGATATTTTCTCTTTCTGAATGCTAGAAGTTAGTCTGAGGTTCCCTAGTTTTCTCATCGGGTATCCAGAAACAGATGGAGCATGAGAGCAACAAAGAATGCTGGTGGCGGAATGAATACAGGTCTAAACCTAACTTTTTTTTTCACACTTCACTTTCTTTTTTTTTTCCTTCTCTGTTACCTGCAGCAGACTGCTATGCCAGCAATCTCTGTTCTAGATTTGGTATGTTCTTGTTTCTTTCCCTTTGGTACATTTTTCCTGTCTTGATTTTCTTTTCTCTTTTGGTGGTGGCTGTTTTATGTTCTCAGTAGATCAGTTCTCCAGGGTCTCCTAGGTGAGGAGACTAGCCCTGTGACTATTTAGAAGCATGCCTTTGAATGTTACTAGATTTAGTTACTCTTTGCTTTTATCTGTTAATTTTAAGTGTTATTGTTTGTTTATGGTTTTGATCTCTTCTCAGTTTTAGTCACAATTTTATTCTGTGTATTTTTTTGTAGTCATAAGTATATGAGCAAATGAAATAAAATTTCATTCTTGTTCCATTAGAAATAGATTTTAAATATTCAATTGCTATAAACTCATTTGAAATGGTACTGCTCCCATTTTTAAGATGTAACTTTTAAGGTTTACTGTGTATTGATAGAGTAAGGGAGATCTTTAATGAATATGCATTCTGTGGTTTTTTTTTTAATGATATCACATGGGTTTTAGTTTAGTTGGTCAGGGTACCAATTTATACTCTGCCAAAAAATACTTGTAGGTATCTTCTTCTGTGAATTTATTGTGTTGTCATTGTTGAAGAAATGTGGTTGATCATTTAGTGCTCCTTGGGTTTAAGTAATGTTTCCACCCGAGAGACTTAATTCTGACTGATCTATTTGTATTAACTTTAATCAGTGCCTGTTCTAAGTGACATAAAGCCACTATCAGACAGATTCAAATCCTTGAATCCCTAGGTGTGCTAACAGACATCCATAATCCCAGGATCCAGAATTTGAGACTAGTCTGGGCCACATAGTGAGACACGTCCCAAAAATAAAATAAATCTTTAACCTTAGTTTTACTTTAATGACATTTTCACCAAACAGTACTCCCCCCCCCCTTTTTTTTTTAACTTCACATATCTTGGAAGAAGATTGATTCGCAGAGAAACATTTCTTACCAAAGTCTCTCCTCCTTGGCTATCTGAGGGCGTATTTTCTTTTGTATTGTTTTATTCAAACATAATAAATAGATACGTTCCTTTCCCCCTTTGTGTATGAAGGTGTCCTTATAAGTCACTGGAAGATAGTGATCAGGTGAGAGTCTCACTGTACATGCAGGCTGGCCTGCAGCTGGGCATCTCTCCAGCCTCAGCCCTCAGGTGCCGAGACTATAGGCACCTACCACTGCGCTCCACTCAGAGCCAACTTAGAGATCATTTAGCAAGCATTGTTAGCGTCCATTGTACAGCAGGTCACTGACCCGAGACACCGCCTCACAAAGGTGGTAGCTGACTCTTGGTCCAAAGAGAGATTTTTGTTTTGATTTGTTGTTTTGAGACCCTCTTCTTTTATGGTCCAGGCTGGCCGCCAACTCTAGATCCTCTGTCCCAGCCTCTCAAGTGGTAAAATCACAGGTGTGCCCTACCACCTACCACGCCTGTCCCAGAGAGTTTACTGGGTTCCATAAACATTGTAACAAATAATAAGAATGACTGTATTAAGATTTATATTCCAAAATAAAAGGTTTTCTCTTGCTTTCAGAGAGTATTTTGAATGTTAGTACTGATCTTACCCATATGTCTGAACACTTCTTAGCTCAGTTTCCCAGTGCATGTTTGAATTTTCTATAGAATCTTAGGCAGTCCTTAGACCCCCCCCCCCCCCCCCCCCCCCCCCCGGGAAGGATGAGCAGGCGGAGGGAAGTCTGGTGGCTAGCAGTGCTCCGCTGTGCTGTGCTCCGAGGTGTAGGAGGCACGTGGGACTGGGGGGACAGAGCAGCCAAGTTGCAGAGGCCCAAGACTGCCTCGGTGCTTCAGTCTGGGCCGCCTTTCTCCCTGATCTCCCCGATGTGTGGAGGACAGTACTACTGGGTCCCACCTCCAGCCAGTCCTGTTTGGTGTAGCTAACACCTCCAGAGGGGCAGTGACCTTAGTCTGTCCAGGATGCTGGAAAAAAGTTCTGGCTTGGTTCACGGTGAAGTAATACTTAGTGAGGGGAATGTAGTTCTAGGACCAGATCCTCAAGTTCCCAAAGATGTGTGCCTTCCTAATTGTCCAGAGATAAAATCAGTGTTCACTTCTCCCTGATTTTAATTACTAAAAGGGTCTAGGAAGCTGTTCAGACCAAAATGCATCTCTTTAGAGAACCCCCTAGAGCACCAGGTAATGGTCACACACTGTCCACACAGCCTTTCTCTGAACTCCAGTGGATGAGTCATGTCGTGGAACCCTGCCCTGACTGCACAGCCTCTCTGACTGTTGTATCCTGTTCAGTTATGGCCTGGGATTAGACGATGTCAGCCACAGGTAGAGCCAAAACTCTGCCCCGCTGGAGTCTTACAGGCAGCTCCCAGTCCTTGCACTGGTGACAGGTTGTGTCATTCCTGTTTTTGTCTCTATTACTCATTTCTTTCCAGTACACTGTTAATGTGAGTAAAAGGCCAAGCTTAAGGTCTGTCACACAGACCAAGTACCAGGTAGCATTCTAACTACCATCAAGTCTTATCTGTGCTCTTCCTGCTACACAGTAACACCCCCTTTTCATAAAGTGGCAGTATTGGAATCATCTTTCAGTTAGAGGCCCACTGATATTCAGTGGGCTTGTCTCAGGTTTGACTTGTTACCACGTGGTCCTTGAGGCTCTGACAAGTATGAGAACTCAAAAGTTTTTATCATGGGTTGCTGCAGTGACAGTATATGTTCAGAGACTTCCATGACTCTTCTGAGCTGGACTCCACATACACACACACACACACACACGCACACATGCTACACTCCTGCACCAGACATAACCCTCGGCACCTCCTAGACTTAGAAGACATTGAATCCAAAGTTCACCATGGCCTTACCTGGGGGCAACACTACAGGAGGCAGCGTTGAACTGGGAGCGGTGTGTTCATTTTAAGACCAGCAGGTATGCATTATGAAGTAAATGTAAAACTCACATGATAGACAAGATCAGAGTTACCCTGTAGGAGCAGGTATAGCCTGGGCCTCTGAGCCTAACCTGCTGCTACGGGACTTATCTTTTACCGGGGTGTTATATCAGCTGAGTTTATGTCTTTTAACTTCTGAGATAAACTTATTTATCCTTAAAAAGGAAAGAAAAAGAGGGAAAGGAAGTGCGGCACGCTGCAGGTGGCCCCCGCCCATGTGTGCACAGTGCTGCTGTGAGGGTGCATCTGACTATAGATAGGGGAGCGGCTTCTCAGTGGCTCTCAGAGCGCCAGAGCGCTAAAGTAACCGTCATTTACTCAGGCATGTTGAACGGAAAAAGAGTATAAGCAGAAAAAAACGAAGGGAAGGTGTTTTGTTTTCTTTTAAAGAGCTTTAAGAGACTTGTGCACTCTGCAAAACTGTCAAAAAGAAAATGGTATTATGACCTCATTTTATAGACACATGGTTTAAATGAAAAGGCAGTAAGACAATACGTTTTGTAGTATAAAATTACGAACACACAAATCTCAAACTGCAAGGTGTGTGTGTGCATGCATATGTACCCTAGTGTGCACTATGTGCACTAGTCCTAGGGCTTGAACTCAAGGCCTGGTTGGTTGTCCCTGGGTTTTCTGCTTAAAGCTAGTACTCTACCCCTTGAGCCATGACATGAGTCTCATAGACCTTGCTGCCCAGGCTGGCCTCAAACCATGATCCTCATATCTCAGCCTCCTGAGTGGCTAGAATTACAAACATGAGCCACTTGGTGCCCTGCCATCCTGCACAAGTCTTTAATCTGAAAATAACTTGGTGGTTAGGGATGTGGACTTCCAGGGTAGCAGAACTTGGTCTTCACTGACATGTTGACAGCAGGGTCCTTTAGCTAGACCTCGGTTCTGGGTGTGATGCTCAGGCATGATGGGACTTAGGTGTTATATATTAGCCTTTAACCTTCACTGAGCACAGCACAGTACACTGTTGTCTAGAGTAAATTAAAAGAACTTTTTTTCCCCCTCTCCTTAATGCTTTAGAGGTGGGAGGGAAGTGAGGAAAGGTTTTTCCTTCTCCTTCTTTATAAATGAGAATATAGCTGGGTGCTGGTGGCTCATGCCTGTAATCCTAGCCTTGTTTCAAGAGGCTGAGATTTTAGGATTGCAGTTAAAGCCAGCCCGGGCTAGAAAATCTGTGAGATTCTTATCTCTAATTAACCACCAGAAAACTGGAAATGGTGCTGTGGCCCAAAGTGCTAGCCTTGAGCATAAAAGCTCAGGGACAGCATCCAGACCCCGAGTTTAAGCCCCATGATTAACCAAATAAATAAATAAATGAGAATACATATAACAGCCAGAGGGTTACTGCTTAGATACCTTAATAATAATAGCAATAGTAAATTTGTCTTTATTTTAAAAACAGTAACAAATGAACTAAACTCAAGGAGAAGTCTCCTTGCTTACAACGGACCATCCAGATCTAGAATGAAGAATTTTTAGGAAAAAAAAAAAAAAAGCCTGTTTACAGATTTATAAGATAGCATTTTTACTGAATTCTAATTGTTCTGTCTTTATATTTGGCTTAAAAGAATTAAATTGTACATTATTTTCTTACTCAGAACTAGGTTTCCATTAGGTCTAGAAGTCCAACGTGCTGAAATTCATCTGATTGTTATTGGAGTAGGGAGCCTCTGATACTTTAGTGCAACTATGTATTCTTCCTTAAGTTGCTTTCCTATAGGGTGTTTCCTGTCCTCTTGCTGTTTGTCTTCCTACCAGAGCTCTAATAACCATAGTTGGCCACACAACCCTTCCAGGTGCAGATCAGATAGCCAGGGTGCCCTGGGATTCTCAGAGCAGGGTTTGTGGCTCCTCTGCGATCCCTTGCTGTCAGACCTGTCTTGGAACCAGTTTTCCCTCATGGCCTTGTTCCTTAGTTGTGCAAAGGAAAAAGTCAAATTTCTTTTTCTTTTTGAGAAGACAATTTAAATTTTTTATTTCATTATTGTTTATAGATACACAAAAACAGTGCCACAGGTTATTCCTTGCCACCAGATACAATGTTTTGTTCTATAGAAAAGCCAGGAGAGAAATTGTTAGATTTTTGTTTCAAAGAAGTAGGTAGCAGTCCAAATGGAGAAGTTAGTATCTTAAGGTTCAGCTGTGAATATGCAGAAATGGAAGTGTATCCTATAGGAATTTTAGGTAAGAGACTGAGCTAGATGGCTTAGAGTTCCATTTTCATCTGAAGGTTTTTGGTCACCTGTCTTGAGGATGTGTGCATGTTCCTATAGCTCAGTTCCATGACTGAGAATAAATGGGGGATGCAGCACTTTGAATGTTGGCACAGACTGATCAGTAACCCAGGTGCTTTTGGAAAAGATAGTTTCAATCTGTAATGAATAGAGAAATGACCAGGAGGACAGAGGAGCCAGAAGCCAAGTAGAAGGCACATGCAGAGCGTGTGAAGATATGTAAGTGTTGGGATGCTAGCGGAAACAAGTGGCATCTTTTTTCTTGTTTCCAACAGGCAGAAGTTGAATGACCAAATAGAAAATCAGGTCATTCATTCTGGGCTAGCATAAGAACTGTCAGACTCAGCATCCATTAAGGCAATGTGCTGGGGAACAGGGGATTGTAGTCCTGAGGGCCTTGAAGGCTGCAGACAGAAACAAGCCAGAATGAGTCCTCTGCAGGCCTCAGGGCCAGGCTTCATGGCTCAGCTGGGTTTTCCAGAGCTGGGAAGGAGTTCCTGAAGTCCAGGATGGAATCTGCAAGTTGATGCCAAAGGGCTCACAGGAGCAGTGAGACCTCACTCTCCAAGAACAGCTGGGCTGTTCGGAACAGCTGTCAGTGGAAGCTGGGTTTGAGACAGACACAGGAGTCCCACCTGCATTCCACAGGAGAGGTGACTCACACCTGGTGAGCTGTTCTGGATTGCCGTAACAGGGGCCATCTACAGTAAGGTCTTAATTTACAGAGCTGGCTAACAAATTGATTCTAATAAAATCACGCTTTGTTCAATGCATGAATGTGTGAGATACATTGTTTCTTTGAACCATGATTAATGGAAGAGTAACTCTGGCCCTGTGTAGACCACTTATTTAGGTAATTTATTAAAATTATATAGGTATAAGGTGTAAACTTTATCATCTTCCAGCGGTAACATAGCTTAGTATTTTGTAGTTAACTCGTGTGTGTGTGTGTGTGTGTCTGCTTGTCTGTCTGCTTGTCTTAGTGTGCGCTTTTCTGTCTGCTGGTGCTGTTGGCCGGGTGACCGTTAAAGTCAGTTTGTTGTTAGTTGCAGGATGAGGACCGCAGGCGTCAGCAGCAGTTGGAAGAGATGCGCAGACGGGAAGCAGAAGATCGATCAAAACAAGAGGAAGAGCGCCGACGTCAGGAGGAGGAGCGAGTAAAGCGAGATGCTGAAGAAAAGGTTATGGTCCTCTAAGGGCAGCTAAAATTTTCCCAATTAGCCTCAATACAATTGATTGGCTAGGGCAGAGGGGGCTAGAAATTGTGTATATCTAGGATGCACAAGACAGAACAGGGCCGAATCTCCCAGCTTTTGTTACTGGACCAAAAACTCTAGCCCCATCTGGCCCGCCTACCTCTCTTCTGGACTGTCTCCAGGCTCTCTTGCCTTCACAGCCGCTCTCCCTGAGACTCGAGTGCCAAGGCTGCGTAGCAATGAGCTCTGGGGAAAGGGTCTGTTTGCACGAGGCTCTGCTTCTGCGGCTTCTTGGACAGGAGCAGCTTGTGTTTGTGAAGGGGTTGCTTGTTCAGTTTCTGTTTGAGTGTGAGGCAACAGGACGTAGCAAGACAGTTTGTTATCTCAACACTTTCAAATAGATTATTTGCTAAAATTACTTTAATCTGGTTGATGGTAAAGACAGGAGGTGACTGAAAAACACATTGTTATAAGGAAACTTAGTATGCAATCTGAAAATTCTGGCTATTTATGTGTGTGTGTTTTTAATTCAAGTGATGAGTTGAATTTTAAAGTGACAACTGATTCTGCCATTCTGAGACATAGGAGCTTGGGAATGTAATTCTCAGACCTTTCTGGCTCTGAGTTTTTAGTGGGGGCTTTGGGTGCGGAGGCTGCTGCCTGAGCCTGTGTGGGCCTGCTCTGCCCTGGGGCATGATGGGTAGCTGTCCAGCTTGAGAGAAGCTGTATTTCTTGCTTACCTCCCTTCCATGAAGGTAGAAACTTTGAGTGTCACAACTTCTAATGGGAAAAAATTTAGTTTTTGTTAACAGTTCTTTCCTTGAGAGTCTAATAAACTATGCTAAGAGAACCTCCTTCTCCTCACAAAAAGAAGAAAAAACATTTTTAGGAAGCTCTTTGTAGTGATGAGATTGATTGATCTACAAGACAATCCAAGTAAGATGGAGGGATGTGATATGTCTCATTAGGATGAGAATAGAGGGCTGGTGTGAAGACCCACGCTGCATCCCGATGCTGCAGTGATTTGGTGTGTTACAGACCTCTATCCTCCGCTAAGTGTGTCGTGCTTTGCCTGCAGTAGCTGAGCAGTTTGGAAGGAATGGAGAGTTTGGGGGTGGTTAGCACTGACCCGCGAGTCTTACCTGTGGGATGTTTCCAGAACTTGAGCCACTTGGTTTCTGGTGCTGTGCTGGTGCTCTGCGTGTGGTTTGTGGAAAGCCCCTGGGGCTGCTGGGGAGGGACTTCTTTCCCAGGTCACTGCCTGCTCATTGTTCACTGCTCAGCGCTCACGTGTGGGCCAGTTCTGGCCTTTCTGGAGCCTCAGGAGGGCAGCCTATTCATCGCCTCAGCACTGTGTGCATGTGCAAAAGACCCAGGCTGTTTTCTGTGTTGAGAAATTCTTGCTTAATCTTTCCAACCTATGTTCTTACAACTCATGCTCTGTGAATATTACACATGTTCTAGTAACTGCTTCTCTACTCACATGGTCACTGTAAAAAGAAGCTGAAACTTATTTTTACTACAGAATGTCCAAACTTGATAGTTTTGCTTTGTTACAGCAAATGTGCATTCATTTTCTCAGTAAAGTCACTTTGGTCATGTAATTGTATCTGCTCTTGGTGTAACTGACAGGTTCAGTTTCTCCCTCCTACAGTATTATGGAGCACCTTTTTCTCATATACCTTCAAGACTCTTGACAGTGCCATTTAAAAGCCACAGGCGTCAGTCTAGATTAATTACCTAGCCCAAAGGAATAGTGACTTTGTGCAGACATGGACATACAGCAAGAAAATGGGGCAAGAAATGGGGTCTAGGGCAGTGACTAGGCTGGCACTTACTCTTCATATTGTCTCCCTAGAAAGTGAGCCAAAGACATCACGTGTTCACCTGTGTGCACATGGACTGTCACCTTATGTGTGTGTGACCACCTGTGTGCATATGTGTGCATCTGGAGGCACCAGGGAGAGAGTTCAAAGTTTATTACAGTGCCAACCGGTTTCCTAATTACAGCTCACCCTACTCCATGTCATAGCGTTTGTCATTTACTCCAGTTAAGGCAGGGTATTCTGTTTGCTTTTTCATCCTTTTTCATATTTTTTTCCTTGTGCTCTAAAACTCTGGTCAATCTTTAACAAAACTGTGCTGTTACCTTTTTAAATGTTAAAAGAATTTAAATACTGTCAAATGTAGTTTGTGCACATGTATGTCAGAAAAAAATGTACAGTATGTGTCAAAATATATTTGAACATAGTATCTTGTTGCTGTTGCTATTAATGCTTGGCTGGAATTTTCTGTCCATCAGGGAGTTTATTAAGATTTGAAATACAGGTTAAGAACTGTGGAAAGCATATTTGTTAGATCGCTGCCTTGGGGAAATGAGTGATGTTTCTTAAAATTTATGATTTCCTATTTAAACAGAGCAATGAAAGGTAAGTTACCCTACCAAAACAGAGGAGGAGAGAGGAAAAAGAGATGGAGAAAGAGGAAGAAGAAAGGCAAAAATTGAGAGGATTCAAAGTCTAGTTGCATAAATGAAAGGAGACCTAAAGAGCTGGTTTGTTCCATTCTCTGAGTGCTTGATGTCAGCAGTCAGGAATAGTAGGTGTGACCTCAGAGATCTTAGAACAAGACTCTTTCTGGTCTGACCTGCCTCTGCCGCTCAAGTAATTGTGACGTCCTGTGGATGTGTTGTCAGTGTGGTGATGGGGGGATGGGCAGTGCACCTGTCACTGCCTCTGAAGGCCCAGGGGGTCCAGTGATCTCCTCCTGACCTCTGACTCTTGTGCTTTTGTCTATTCCCGCCTGCAGAGGCGACAGGAGGAAGGGTATTACAGCCGCCTGGAAGCCGAGAGGCGCAGACAGCATGATGAGGCAGCGCGCAGGCTGCTGGAGCCCGAGGAGCCCGGGCTGTGCCGACCTCCGCTTCCACGGGACTACACGCCCCCCTCCCCCTCCCCCGCGCCCAGTGCCCCTCCTCCCCCACCCCAGCGAAACGCTTCCTACCTCAAAACACAGGTCCTCTCCCCAGACTCGCTGTTCACTGCCAAGTTTGTTGCATACAATGAGGAGGAGGAGGAGGAGGAGGAGGACGGCAGTCCAACAGGTCAGGATAAGTACTCCAGCACCAGGAAGTCTCATGAGAACCTTCCTCCTGCCACTGTCAGGCCACAGCAGCCCCCCCGCCAGCTACGCCCAGCCTCCGATGGCATCTTTCTCTCCAACTCATTCCAGCTACCCTCAGCCAAAGCCAACAGTACCGCTCACAGAGCAGGCCAGCCCCCACTCCCTCCTAACAAACCAGGCTTCTACCGTCCCAGCCACTACAAAGGTAGCGGTAAACAAAGGAATGGCAAATCAAGCCTCTCTTGCCTTGATGATTGGATCTCTGCACACCTGCCACCTGGTCCGACCTGTGGAGGTCGGAGCCTCGGCATGTGGGCCTGCACTTGATCGCCTTCAGTATGATCATCTCACTCTGCCCCCGTGGTGGTGTCGGGGCTAAGGCTCTGTTAATGAACGCGTAGTGCTCCAATTTTATGCTTTAAGAAGTTGCATCTCTCTGATCAGTCCTCTGCCATTCCCTGAATCACCCAAAGTACTGTTGGTCTTGGTTTTCATTCTCTGCCTCTTCACGTAACTCCAACCTCTGAGCAAATGCCTTTGTACATTTTAGGGTCTCTAAGGATAGGGGTCTACACTATTGAAGGCGAGTAGAGCGTTTGGCTCTGTGCCAGCTGTCCCATTTGGTGAGCTGTGTCTTTCAGGACAGCTTCACTAGGTGGTGAAACATCTGCTCTACTGGTTAAGAGCAAGCCTTTTTGGCTGAATGCAGACCGCCTTGCTCCAGAGGCCAGACATCCTGGTTATCTGGAACTTTCTCTTCCCTCGGTCCCTTCCTGGTTCCATTCATTTCCATTACCTTTTCTCCCCAGCAGACAGAAGCACCAACAGCAAAGCCTTCATGGGCTTGCACCTGCTGTTCACTCTTAGCACCCTTTGACTTGACTGCTGGAGCGCAGAGGTCCTGTCCTGGGCAGGATGCCAAGGCTGCAGCTCAGTACACAGGCCATAGCTGCTTACTGCATTCCTGAATATTAGGTTCAAGGCGCAGCTTATGGTTGCACTCACATTGAGATTTCACATTGATGGGCGTAAATTAAGTGGAACTGTAGCACCAAACCTCTTCAACACAGTAGCACTAGTTTGTGTTTTAGAGAATGCAAATGATCCTTAGTTCTGTGTTGTTCCACATCAACATGTAGGACTCAGCAGTTGTGCCAGAAGCTGATTTTTCTAGGACTTAGGGTAGAGTTTGGGCAGAATTCTTCATTCCCACCTGAATCAGTGCTTAAATTAACTTGGAAGGCACAGTGGTTTTTTTTTGTTTTTTTTTTTTTTTTGGGGGGGGGGGGGTTCGTCACTCTGGAAGCCAAAATTAAATCTTGTTTTATAGAATCTATATGAACAAATATCGAGAATTTGGTGCCTTTTAAGACATTTATGGAAATAGAGTAAATTGTGAAGTATAGTGTTATCAGCCTTGTGTCTGATTTTATAAGTAGAACCGCAGATACTTCCTTAGTGTTGTGGCACATGTTTGGTAGCCCCGGAGTATTGTAGTTAGGACTCTGTTCTAGCTGTGTTGGTTTTCAGTCACACTCACACTTCCTCTGACTCACCTAAAACGCCACTTCGAAGCAGGTCACAGCCTGCGTCTGATTGCCCCGCAGCACCTCCCTCCCCGCAGAGCACATTCCAGCCTCCCCTCACTTCCCTCACTCCCAGCCGCCCCTACTCTCCCCTGAGCTCTGCTGGGCATGCTTCTGCAGATGGGGGACACGGCTTCTTCCACAGGACCATATGAGGAATGATCCGATGAACAGTACGATCCTAGACTTTAACATAACAACACATTGTTTTAAAAGATGTGTTTGTGTTCCTAAAGCTCTTTGGAAATTATTTGGAATTGGAAGTATCCATGTATAGTCAACAGAAAGTTTCTGGTATTCTAACAAACTCTGAAAGCTCTGACAAGTTTGAAGATGCATTTCTGCTAGTGGAAGAAGCCAGTATCATTCTCAACAAAGCTCAAAAGATACAGCACAGTATTTTTTAAACCAGATAAAATGAAACAATTTGGAATCAAAATTGAAAACAAACCAAACTTGTGGAAGGTGGGGGTCGTGGGGGTGGAAAAGTGTTTCTGGTCACCTTTTGAGTCTTCGCTGAGCATGGTGCCCTCTGCCACACAGAAGCTCCCAGGGGGTGAAGTGTGTGCTGGGACCCCGGGCTGTCCCGGAAGTGCACACAGGCTCTTCCTTTGGAAGAAAAGTCAGCCTCCTCTCTTGATGTCATGGAGTCATTTTGCCTACTTCATATGCTAATATGTGCTTTTGGGTAGTTAGTACTGTAGTATATTTTATAAGTAAAGGTCTTTTAATTGTGAGATTTTCTTTAGTCTTAATACTGCAATTAGCATAGCATGAATACTGATTTTTAATGCATTCTGGTTTTGGTAATATTATTAGTGATGATATTATCATACATTTGGATGCATTTAGAACCTTTTATCTGCATCATCTCTCTTGGCCCTCAACAATCTCCCCATGAAAAACTCAAGTCTCTAGGGCATATGTCAACCTGTTGGTCGACATCGTCTTTAGCCGTGGCTGGTCGCGGCTGGACCTCGGCACAGCTGGTCAGGCCGGGGCTGGCAACCACTCCCTCCTGCTGCTCATTTGTATCTGCAGTGCCAGGAGGCTTTTTGCTTTGCTTCTCATAGTAGTCATTTATCTTGAAAAAAGAAATTCAGTAATTATCCTGGAAAAAGAATAGAACTTTAATCATGTGCTTCCATTTTTTTCCTGGTGCTGCAGCTTGAACTCAGGGCCCTCGAGTTCTTATTGGGTGTTTTCATTCATAACTGGTGCCCTGCCACTTGAGCCACACCTCCCATTCCAGAATCATTACTGCTTCATCTCTGGAGCTATATTTGTTATAAGATCTCCTAGTGGGCTGGGAAGGTGGCTCAGTGGTAGAGTGCTTGCCTCGCATGCATGAGACCCTGGGTTCAATTCCTCAGCACCACATAAGCAAAAAAGAAAAAACTGGAAGTGGCGCTGTGGCTCAAGTGGTAGAGCGCTAGCCTTGAGCTGAAGAGCTGAGGGACAGCATCCAGGCCTAGAGTTCAGGCCCCACGACCAGACAAAAAAAAAAAAAAGAACTCCTAGTGTTAGTGTGTTGGACGTTTTGCTGATCTCTGTTTAAAAGAGGTCTTCTGTTGATTTGTCTTAGAACTTAGGGTAATTAGGCATGTGAGCTGACTTGTAAGTTTTCTCAAATGCCTCCATTATAGTTTTCTACACACAGGTCGCTCCACTCAGCAGAGTGGTAGCAGATTGGTAGGCCTTTCATCCAATATGAAGAGCCTTTTGCTTTGTTGCTGAGTGATTAAGTATGTCTTTATGTTTCCCTGTGGGTGGTGCATCTTTTTCGGGAGTGAGGTTTTGGCAGTAATCACTCTCACTTGTGCTTTCTTTTCTCTGGCGAAGGACCACAGTCATACTCGGGGTCTGCTGGGACCGTGGCAGGAGCCCACGATGCTCCTCGGGACCCAAGAGAGAAGCTCGCTAGAAGGTACTGCATAACGGTGACCGATGGCCATGCTCACTGCGTGCAGATCATTGTCAGCGCCGGTGATTCCCAGTGTACCAAGTCACGTGGGCATGTGCATATTGCTAATACAGTTGTGTTTCCAATGGTGATGTAGGTACTAGGCTTCTTGGCCAGGACACTGGCAAGTTGCATATCATCAGAAAGGACAGGTACAATGCCAGGATCAGGGTCACTGGGGCCACCCCAGGGTGCCGTGCCGCCATGGACCGTCACACCTGGGATTTACTTACAAGTGGCCTTATCAAAACTGTCCTTACAACACTGACACCAAATCAGTCCTATTCTGTCACCTATTAAATTATCACTTACTAAATTAAGTATATCTGTAGATGAAACTTCCTTACAGTTAATTTATTTCACTGGTGTGAAGTACCTTCTTGCTGAAATTACACTCACTAGTTTTTTGATAGATAAGACTGAGGAAAGTTACTGCTTTATAAAGGAGAATGTTTAGGTAATTAGTTAACTAGTTGGTTTAATAAGGTTAATTAGCATAGTTATTTCTTAGGGTTTACTGTATAGCCCAGACTGGCCTCAAACTTGTGATCTCCCTGCTGCAGCCTCTTACCTGCCAAGATTATAAGCAAGTGCCACCACACCAGGCCTATACATGGATTAATACTTCAGCTGGGTGCTGGTGGCTCATGCCTGTCATCCTAGCTATGCTGGAGGCTGAGATCTGAAGATCTCGGTTTGAAGCCAGGCTAGGCAAGAAAATCTGTGAGACTCTTTATCTCCAGTTAACTGCCAGAAAACCATAAGTGGTGCTGTGGCTCAAAGTGGTAGAGCACTAACCTTGAACAAAAGAGCTCAGGGACAGGGCCCAGGCCCCAAGTTCAAGCCCCACCCCCCAAAAAAAAATACAGCTTCAGTAAATTTAGTCAGAAATCATGTGAGCATGTAGGCTCTAAAGTTCATGTTTTAGCAATGATGTGGCCATAGTTCTGTTTCAGACAGCACCAGTGAGTGTAATATTGCAGCATTCAACAAAGAATGAGTCTCACTGATAATTTTAATGAATTGACCGTTACATAGATCTACCAAGTTACGGGCAAGGTACTTGTATTTTGACAGATAATCTTTTGTATTTCTCTCTTGCCTAGCCATGATGCAAACTTGGCTGGAAGTCCTGGAGCCCCTGAAAACCTGACGTTCAAAGAGCGCCAACGCCTCTTCTCTCAAGGTCAAGATGTGTCGGACAAAGTGAAAGCCTCTCGCAAACTAACAGAGCTTGAGAACGAACTGAACACAAAGTGAGAAGAGGAGGAGGAGGGCACCTAGTGTCTACCTGAGTAAGCCCAGCCAAGGCTTTGCAGCTGTGAGCCTGACAGGCACGGGGGAGTTATACTTCTGAATTAATTCTGTTTCTAAAATGATTGTGATTTAGAGATATTCCAATCCTAAGAAATCTTATTTGCTCTATCAAGAAGTTAGCCTTTGTATGATTTGAGGCCTGATGATTCTTTGCGGTTCTACTCACTGTTAAGGGCCTTTTATTCTTCTTGGTGTCTTGGGCTCACGGGGCAGAATGAAGGGCAGTAGAGATCAAGATGATGGGTTTGTCCTCTCCCCATCTTCCATATCATCCCAAGGAGCACAAACCAAGAAGTTCTGTTTCTTTTGCTTCCTAAAATCTTCATTTGGCTGTGTGCACTCCAGTGCCCACAGCCAGCCCACAGCAGGAAGGGTGGCTGTACTCTGCGCCTGCTGCCCTCAGGGCATCTACCCCAGGCCGCCTTATTTCCTGCCCAGGCCACTGGGGGCCTGCTTCCTGGGGCAGGATGTGTCAGCAAGTGTGAGCCTTCCTGGTCAGTTCTGATGTTTGATTAAGTTAAAAGAATGATTCATCTTTTAAAGTTTCTACAGGACAGAATTTTGTGTATTTAATCTTAGAGGATTTTGGTTTTCTAAATACCAGTTTGTTGTTAGACTAATGGGTGCAGTAAAAAATTGAAGATGACTGGTTGTCAGGTGTTTTGATGGTCTAAGAACTCTGTAATTCATGTAATTCATGTTCCTGTGGGACTGTGCTCAGAAATCCCCAGCAGGGAGTGGGAGGCCCTAGGGTGACACTGAAGATAACTGTTGCTCTGAAATTTGAAAAGAAACGTTTATACCGATGCGCTGTCAGAAAAGAAAGGAATTTACTTTTATACATCGGCAGCGTAAATATTACAAGAGTTACTCGTGGCAGTTCTAGCTGTGTCTCTTTTATAGTATAAGAGTTATTTAATTTTAATTTGTGAATTATGAGTTATCACTGTCACGCCTTCAGCTGTAGGTGTGTGGCTGATGGTGGTGGGTCGGACCTCAGTTTTGTTTATATGTGTGATGTTAAAAAGATAAATTTCTTTATGATTTTAAGCACATGTCCTATTTGACAAAGCCCTACTGTGGGTCCAGATGATCTTTCTGTACCATCCTATTCTCTTATTTATCAGGAAAAATATGTGCACTTTCAAATAAAAGAGCAGAAGGGTTCGCCTCCCTAAAAACCACTTTTAATAAGAGTTGTATGATAAATTGTTGAAAAAGTGAAAGTGTAAATATTTTGTACGTCTATCAGGGTTATTTGAAAGTGTGCTTTTGCCTTGTCCTCTGTGAGTAAGAGAGTCGAGTGGGCCTGAGAGTTGATGAAGGATTTGCCCCTAGCCCCGGGAATGCAAGCTCCTCCCGTGTCTGGAGAGCACTGGCAGCCCTGGGGTGTGGTGCCCACACTTCCCTGGAGAAGAAGATGCAGAGGATCGTAGGATGACAGGTGTGCAGAAGGATGTGCACACATCTGTGAGTCTGCATCTAGCCCATGGTGAAGTAGATTTGGCCACCTCTGGACAATGAGGTCAAATGTGAATATGTGTAAAGGCACATTTCATAATGTGCCTTACTATGGAAGAACATCCAAACTGCTGTAGTTTTCCATTTCTACTGTATTTCAGTTGCAACCTATTTTTAATAAACTTTGTATGTATTTAAGACTATTTGCTATTGTTTTCAAAGTGCTGACAAAGTTTATATTTGCATTACCAGCCTTCCTCTGCCCTGTTTGCACCTGCCACTCATTAAACTGTGCTTCAGCGTCAGTCCTGTGTCAGCCCTGTTTTCCGTCTGGGAAGAGCTCTTCACCTGGTGACACAAGCTGGTTGGAGCGCTTGGTGACTTTCACATGGTCTCATGTGACTCCTGCTTTTGCACTTGCCCAGTCTCAGGTAGCCACTGGGATCAGGTCTCGGTTACACCACCTTGTCACAGACACTTTGAAATTCTTAAGCCTGCCTAATGATAAGCAGGTTGCAGGTGTGCTAACACATATGCGTCTACTCAGGTAGATGATGTGTGAGCAGGTGTGTGCTTATGAGTTCAGTGAGGGCAGTCTGTCAGCTGGCCAAATCAAATTCTGTGTCCGGGCCAGGCCTGTACAGAGTGGACCTGAAGGGCCAGGTCACCCTCCAGCACTGCCTTGCTGAGTGCTCCCTCCACCCTCCAACGCCGCCTTGCCCAGTGCTCCCTCCACCCTCCAACACCGCCTTGCTCAGTGCTCCCTCCAACGCCGCCTTGCTCAGTGCTCCCTCCAACGCCGCCTTGCTCAGTGCTCCCTCCACCCTCCAACGCCGCCTTGCTCAGTGCTCCCTCCACCCTCCAACGCCACCTTGCTCAGTGCTCCCTCCACCCTCCAACGCCGCCTTGCTCAGTGCTCCCTCCACCCTCTAACACCGCCTTGCTGAGTGCTCCCTCCACCCTCTAACGCCGCCTTGCTGAGTGCTCCCTCCACCCTCCAACGCAGCCTTGCTCAGTGCTCCCTCCACCCTCCAACGCCGCCTTGCTCAGTGCTCCCTCCACCCTCCAACGCCGCCTTGCTGAGTGCTCCCTCCACCCTCCAACGCAGCCTTGCTCAGTGCTCCCTCCACCCTCCAACGCCGCCTTGCTCAGTGCTCCCTCCAACACCGCCTTGCTCAGTGCTCCCTCCACCCTCTAACGCCGCCTTGCTGAGTGCTCCCTCCAACGCCGCCTTGCTCAGTGCTCCCTCCACCCTCCAACGCCGCCTTGCTCAGTGCTCCCTCCAACGCCGCCTTGCTCAGTGCTCCCTCCACCCTCCAACGCCGCCTTGCTCAGTGCTCCCTCCACCCTCCAACTCCGCCTTGCTCAATGCTCCCTCCACCCTCCAACGCCGCCTTGCTCAATGCTCCCTCCAACGCCGCCTTGCTCAGTGCTCCCTCCACCCTCCAACGCCGCCTTGCTCAGTGCTCCCTCCAACACCGCCTTGCTCAGTGCTCCCTCCACCCTCTAACGCCGCCTTGCTCAGTGCTCCCTCCAACGCCGCCTTGCTCAGTGCTCCCTCCACCCTCCAACGCCGCCTTGCTCAGTGCTCCCTCCACCCTCCAACGCCGCCTTGCTCAGTGCTCCCTCCACCCTCCAACGCCGCCTTGCTTAGTGCTCCCTCCAACGCCGCCTTGCTCAGTGCTCCCTCCAACGCCGCCTTGCTCAGTGCTCCCTCCAACGCCGCCTTGCTCAGTGCTCCCTCCACCCTCCAACGCCGCCTTGCTCAGTGCTCCCTCCACCCTCCAACGCAGCCTTGCTCAGTGCTCCCTCCACCCTCTAACGCCGCCTTGCTGAGTGCTCCCTCCACCCTCTAACGCCGCCTTGCTCAGTGCTCCCTCCACCCTCCAACGCCGCCTTGCTCAATGCTCCCTCCAACACCGCCTTGCTCAGTGCTCCCTCCACCCTCCAACGCCGCCTTGCTCAGTGCTCCCTCCAACACCGCCTTGCTCAGTGCTCCCTCCACCCTCTAACGCCGCCTTGCTCAGTGCTCCCTCCAACGCCGCCTTGCTCAGTGCTCCCTCCACCCTCCAACGCCGCCTTGCTCAGTGCTCCCTCCAACGCCGCCTTGCTCAGTGCTCCCTCCAACGCTGCCTTGCTCAGTGCTCCCTCCAACGCCGCCTTGCTCAGTGCTCCCTCCACCCTCCAACGCCGCCTTGCTCAGTGCTCCCTCCACCCTCCAACGCCGCCTTGCTAAGTGCTCCCTCCACCCTCCAACGCCGCCTTGCTCAGTGCTCCCTCCACCCTCCAACGCCGCCTTGCTCAGTGCTCCCTCCACCCTCTAACGCCGCCTTGCTGAGTGCTCCCTCCACCCTCCAACGCCGCCTTGCTCAGTGCTCCCTCCACCCTCCAACGCCGCCTTGCTCAGTGCTCCCTCCACCCTCTAACGCCGCCTTGCTGAGTGCTCCCTCCACCCTCCAACGCAGCCTTGCTCAGTGCTCCCTCCACCCTCCAACGCAGCCTTGCTGAGTGCTCCCTCCACCCTCCAACGCAGCCTTGCTCAGTGCTCCCTCCACCCTCCAACGCCGCCTTGCTCAGTGCTCCCTCCAACGCCGCCTTGCTCAGTGCTCCCTCCACCCTCCAACGCCGCCTTGCTCAGTGCTCCCTCCAACGCCGCCTTGCTCAGTGCTCCCTCCAACGCCGCCTTGCTCAGTGCTCCCTCCACCCTCCAACGCAGCCTTGCTCAGTGCTCCCTCCAACGCAGCCTTGCTCAGTGCTCCCTCCAACGCCGCCTTGCTCAGTGCTCCCTCCAACGCCGCCTTGCTCAGTGCTCCCTCCACCCTCCAACGCAGCCTTGCTCAGTGCTCCCTCCACCCTCTAACGCCGCCTTGCTCAGTGCTCCCTCCAACGCCGCCTTGCTCAGTGCTCCCTCCACCCTCCAACGCAGCCTTGCTCAGTGCTCCCTCCACCCTCTAACGCCGCCTTGCTGAGTGCTCCCTCCACCCTCTAACGCAGCCTTGCTCAGTGCTCCCTCCAACGCCGCCTTGCTCAGTGCTCCCTCCAACGCCGCCTTGCTGAGTGCTCCCTCCACCCTCTAACGCAGCCTTGCTCAGTGCTCCCTCCAACGCCGCCTTGCTCAGTGCTCCCTCCAACGCCGCCTTGCTCAGTGCTCCCTCCAACGCCGCCTTGCTCAGTGCTCCCTCCAACGCCGCCTTGCTCAGTGCTCCCCTCTGCCCTGGGCCTTCTCAGGTGAACCGTGGGGGGCCGTGGTGGGGAGCACTACTGGTGCAGGTGGAGCCAGGCGTCGGTTGAGGCGTGTCCCTGTTGGGGTGTCCGACGGTGGGCGCTGTTCTCGGAGGAGGAGGAAGAGGGCCTCACGCCGGACGGCGGGGCCACGCAGGCGGGGCCACGCAGGATGCGGCTCTGTCTTGATCCAGGGCACGGAGGGGCCTGAGGGAGGGGAGGGGCCCGAGGGAGGGGAGGGGCCTGAGGGAGGGGAGGGGCCCGGGGGAGGGGAGGGGCCCCCGGGGAGGGGGGGGGGCCCGGGGGAGGGGCTCGAGGGAAGGGGAGGGGCCCGGGGGAGGGGAGGGGCCCCGGGGAGGGGGGGGGCCCGGGGGAGGGGCTCGAGGGAGGGGAGGGGCCCGAGGGAGGGGAGGGGCCCGGGGGAGGGGCTCGAGGGAAGGGGAGGGGCCCGAGGGAGGGGAGGGGCCCGAGGGAGGGGAGGGGGCTCGAGGGAGGGGGAGGGGCCCGAGGGAGGGGAGGGGGCTCAAGGGAGGGGGAGGGGCTCGAGGGAGGGGGGGGGGGGGTCCCAGGGGTCCCAGGGGAAGGGGTCTCAGTTCCGGGAAAAGAGGCCGCCAGGAAGGTCGGCCTGTGTGGCCGAGCAGGAGCAGAGGCCGTCCCGAGTAGGGCCGGACCGTAGAGCTCGGCAGGAAAACCTGCTGGCCCGAGAGGCCGAGGGGAGGCCGAGGGCGGCCCGGCGCTCCGCTCGAGGAGAGCTCCTTGCCAGTCCCTGGCCGCTCGCCACGCCCCCGCCAGCCCCCGCCACGCCCACTCGTCACCACCTAGGCATAGCCGTTCGCCACGCCCCTCGCCACGCCCACTCGTCCCCACACAGGCATAGCCGTTCGCCACGCCCCTCGCCACGCCCACTCGTCCCCACATAGGCAGCTTGCCGCTCGCCACACCCACTCGTCACCACATAGGCATAGCCGTTCGCCACACCCCCTCGCCACGCCCACTCGTCCCCACATAGGCATAGCCGTTCGCCACGCCCCCTCGTCACGCCCACTCGTCCCCACATAGGCAGATAGCCGCTCGCCACGCCCCCTTGTCTCCCCGGGAACGGAGATGAGGCCTGGAGGCGGGGCCGTTGAGGTGCGGGGATTCTGGGAGAAGCAGGCGAAGCAGCTGCAGCATCAAGTGCAGGTGCGCATGAGAGGAGCCTGGGGTTGGGGTCTCCCTCCCCACAGGCCTAGGGAGACAGGAGATCGTTTGGGGGTCTGGGTTACTGCACTGAGCAAGCCCGGGCTTCCCGGCGGTGGCAGGCCTGACTGCCCCCCCAGGCGCTCCGCCTCCTCCCTCCCCACAAGGTGCTCTCCCTCCTAGGAGACCCCTTCAACTGATCAATGGACCAGCCCTAAACAAGAATGCAGGAAACTGGATGGAGCTAAAGATCATGGCCAATGAAATAAGCCAGACAAAGTCAAATATTGCCTGTTGTCTCTCATATGTGAAATAAAGTCCTTAAGAATGAATGACAGGGATGCAAATCGGTTCTGTCCAGGGATGGAGAGGGTGGTCTTTGTTTTTCTTATATTTTTAATTTAATTTTGGTCTTTGCTTTTCTGTACATGTATGGAAATAGGATCACAGAGCATGTTCCAAGAGAGGAGCAAAGGAGCAGAGTAGCTGGGTGAATTTGAACAAAGTGCGTTGAGTGTAAAATCGGGGGGGGGGGGGGGGAGGGAGGAAAAGAAGCGGCACTCCCCAAGCGCAGAGGCTCCCCGTGCCCCCAGCTGGGCAGATGCTGCACGGTGGGGCGTCTACTTGAGCACTCCACTTGGGGCCTCCGGTGCTGAGCCACATGTGAGTGTTGGGACTCCCTTCCTGCACCTATCTTCCCTCAAGAGTAGGCCAAAATTATTGGGTCTCAACTGCTCTCCCCCAAATTAGCTGTTGAGCCAAGGCTCATGACAGAAGAGGCACCACCCTACTGACTGCAGCCCTAGTGTGGGCAGCCCAGGAGAAGAGGAAGGAGCCCAAGCCATCCCAGAGGCTGTCCTGCCTGAGGCTGCCCCTCCTGCCCCACCCTGTGGCCATGGCTGGAGTAGCAAGAACCTTTCTCAGGAGGCAGTGTTTCTGAGGTGTGTCTGTGTGCCCAAACTGCTGCTTATAAAGACAGCGCCCACCAGGCCTTAGAGTGAAACATCTGTTCACACTTCGGCCCTGGCAGGTGAACGTCCACCGTGCTCTGTCTCTGCAGACACTGGCCTGCCCCCACAGAAATCCTGCCCCTTGACCTATGAAAACTTTTCTCCCCAGTAGCTTGTTACTTTTCTGGAATGTTCCAGAATGGCTGCTTTTTCATCAACCCCCAGCCAGCCTCTGAACACCTTTGCCACCACGGAGTTCAAGTTCTGGGGACTGCATTTCTCCCTCCCCTGCTCCCCGTGTGCCATGGTGGAGGGTCACGTGGAAGGCCCAGCCTGCACGAGCTGGCCTGCGCAGTCTGTGTAGGAGTCCTGGGCCCTGCACTGGCCTTCTGTGCTGCCTGGCTGAGGCTGCTCCATCCTCTGAAATCCATTGTTCCTGTTCAGCCAAGTGCCAAGTGCTGTGTTGCTCATTTTCCTTTTTGGATCCTTGGTGTAGGTCAAAGAAGAAAGAATAGTTGAACTGGAAACAGAAAACGCCGTTCTGCATTTGAAGTTGGCAGAGGTAACACGTTAAATGCCTTGTAGGTATGAGTGATTTCGTGTGTGGAGGCTGGGAGGCGCTGTGGGGTGGGGGAAGGGCAGTCTGGACGGCCACTCAGGGCGGGAGCGTGGGGGCCCAAGGCCCACTCAGACGCTGTCCCTGGTCATAAGGCACACCCCCAGTGGGTGTTACCTTCCAACCTACACCTTGTGGGGAGCCTCCACTCCATAGCCTCACCATCACACTCCTGAAACCACAGGGCTTAGACCTCAGGCCAAGCTCCTGTTCCATGGGACAGGCCCAGCCACTCACCCCTGCGTGCCAGGCGGAGGCTCTGAGAGGCAGAGAAAGGTGGATCATATGGCTGGGGCAGCCATGGGGAGACAGCGCTTCAGCCCATCTCCAAGATGCAGACAAGCTACTCGTTTAATAGGAAGCAAGGGCATGCAGGGCTGAGGGCTGGGCCGGCTTCCATGGCCTCTGGGTCCTCAGCAGGGAGCAGTCAGTACTGAGCGGGCCCTGCTGGCCCCATGGAGACAGCCTGCTCCCGCAGAGCTTAGAACCAGACAGCCACAGAACAGTGGCAGAAATGCTTTTCTCTTGCTTTTAATTTGTGGACCCTGCAAAAGTAGCTTTTAAACTCTAATGACCTCCCCCCCCCCAACGCCCAGGAACAGACCCCAGAGGCAGCTGTGCATGTCTGCCCTCGGTTCCCATCGTCCCTTTGATCAACAAAGCCATTCATTGGCCTGTGCCTCCTTCCTCCTCACCAAGTTTAAGGCCATTCACTGGCCGCCTCCCAGCCTCCCCACAGAGCTGTGACGAATCGGACTGGGCTCACTTTGGGGATGTGTTGGTGTCGAGTGGTTTTGTGTCGTCTTCCTTTTCTTCTCCTCATGGACAAATGGAGCCTGTCACTGTAGCCTCCTGCCCAGGACAAGCTCTGGGGCCGGCCCCAGCCCGCCTGCCAGCAGCACCGCAGTCCAGGGCGACTGCTCAGCTGAGCCTCGCGGTGCACCATGCAGAGACCGCCAGTGCACAGAGTGCCCACCCTTTCCCCTGGGTACCTGCAGCCCCGCATTGAGACCGGGGGCTCCCAGCCTCTCCCGGGCTGCAGCTTTTTGGTTTTGCCCTGTTCCCTGACTTCTGTTGGTCCCACAGGCTCCACGCTGCTGCTCAGACCACTCCAGACTGAAGTCGTGAGTGGGCAAACCAAACATTCCGAGGAGGTTTCTGTGGGCCTCGCTTCAGGGGGACAGCACAGCACTGACCTGACGGGACAGCACTGACCTGACGGGACAGCACTGACCTGACCTGACGGGACAGCACTGACCTGACGGGGGACAGCACTGACCTGACCTGATGGGGGACAGCACTGACCTGACGGGACAGCACTGACCTGACGGGACAGCACTGACCTGACCTGACGGGGGACAGCACTGACCTGACCTGACGGGACAGCACTGACCTGACGGCACAGCACTGACCTGACGGCACAGCACTGACCTGACCTGACGGGACAGCACTGACCTGACGGGGGACAGCACTGACCTGATGGGACAGCACTGATCTGACCTGACGGGACAGCACTGACCTGACGGCACAGCACTGACCTGACGGGACAGCACTGACCTGACCTGACGGGACAGCACTGACCTGACGGGGGAACAGCACTGACCTGACGGGGGACAGCACTGACCTGACAGGACAGCACTGACCTGACGGGACAGCACTGACCTGACGGGGGACAGCACTGACCTGACGGGACAGCACTGACCTGACGGGGGACAGCACTGACCTGACGGGACAGCACTGACCTGATGGGGGACAGCACTGACCTGACGCGGGACAGCACTGACCTGACAGGACAGCACTGACCTGACGGGACAGCACTGACCTGACAGGACAGCACTGACCTGACGGGGGACAGCACTGACCTGACGGGACAGCACTGACCTGACGGGGGACAGCACTGACCTGACGGGACAGCACTGACCTGACGGGACAGCACTGACCTGACGGGGGACAGCACTGACCTGACCTGACGGGACAGCACTGACCTGACCTGACGGGACAGCACTGACCTGACGGGACAGCACTGACCTGACGGGGGACAGCACTGACCTGACGGCACAGCACTGACCTGACGGGACAGCACTGACCTGACGGGGGACAGCACTGACCTGACGGGACAGCACTGACCTGACGGGACAGCACTGACCTGATGGGACAGCACTGACCTGACCTGACGGGACAGCACTGACCTGACGGGGGACAGCACTGACCTGACGGGGGACAGCACTGACCTGACCTGACGGGGGACAGCACTGACCTGACCTGACGGGACAGCACTGACCTGACGGGGGACAGCACTGACCTGATGGGGGACAGCACTGACCTGACGAGGGACAGCACAGCACTGACCTGATGGTGGGCAGGGGAGGAGTTCTGTTTCTGTGAACAAGAAGGGGGCTCAAGCATGTGTCCAGCACACTAAGAACGGTCTCTCTGCAGCCAGGGCCCTGTCTGTGGTGTGTAGGAAAGAACCCCACCCCCGAGGGATGGCTGTAGTAGCAGCCAAGGGTGAGGGTCTGGCGGCGGTGGGACAGGCGCGGTCACCCAGAGAGGCTGCGGAACACTGGGGTGGCCTTGCTTTCACGATACAAAGAAGAACAGGAAGCTTCCGGGGGCACAGTGAGCTCCTCTCCTCCCCCCTCCCCCCTCCTCCTCTGCCTCCCCTTCCAAGGCCCAGAGTGCATCCCCCCCCTCCTCCTCTGCCTCCCCTTCCAAGGCCCAGAGTGCATCCCCCCCCTCCTCCTCTGCCTCCCCTTCCAAGGCCCAGAGTGCATCCCCCCCCTCCTCCTCTGCCTCCCTTCCAAGGCCCAGAGTGCATCCCCCCCTCCTCCTCTGCCTCCCCTTCCAAGCCCCAGAGTGCATCCCCCCCCTCCTCCTCTGCCTCCCCTTCCAAGGCCCAGAGTGCATCCCCCCCCTCCTCCTCTGCCTCCCTTCCAAGGCCCAGAGTGCATCCCCCCCTCCTCCTCTGCCTCCCCTTCCAAGCCCCAGAGTGCATCCCCCCCCTCCTCTGCCTCCCCTTCCAAGCCCCAGAGTGCATCCCCCCCTCCTCTGCCTCCCTTCCAAGCCCCAGAGTGCATCCCCCCCCTCCTCTGCCTCCCCTTCCAAGGCCCAGAGTGCATCCCCCCCTCCTCCTCTGCCTCCCCTTCCAAGCCCCAGAGTGCATCCCCCCCCCTCCTCTGCCTCCCCTTCCAAGCCCCAGAGTGCATCCCCCCCTCCTCTGCCTCCCCTTCCAAGCCCCAGAGTGCATCCCCCCCTCCTCTGCCTCCCCTTCCAAGCCCCAGAGTGCATCCCCCCCCCTCCTCTGCCTCCCTTCCAAGGCCCAGAGTGCATCCCCCCCCTCCTCTGCCTCCCCTTCCAAGCCCCAGAGTGCATCCCCCCTCCTCTGCTTCCCCTTCCAAGCCCCAGAGTGCATCCCCCCCCTCCTCCTCTGCCTCCCTTCCAAGCCCCAGAGTGCATCCCCCCCTTCCTCCTCTGCCTCCCTTCCAAGGCCCAGAGTGCATCCCCCCCCTCCTCTGCCTCCCTTCCAAGCCCCAGAGTGCATCCCCCCCCCTCCTCTGCCTCCCCTTCCAAGCCCCAGAGTGGTTCCCCCCCTCCTCCTCTGCCTCTGTTTCTCCTTCAGCCAGATGAGTTGAAGCAGCTCTTCCCTTACTGCTTCTCTAGTGTGTCAACAAGCCCACCTGTGACCCCGAGGTGCCAGGAGATAAATGACTGGCAGGGGCTCCTCCTTCACCCCCTCCCTCCCTTCCCCCTCCCTCCCTCGCCCTCCCACTTTCATTTTTTTTAAGGTAGTACTGAAGTGATTGAATTCAGGACCTCCTGCTTGTGAGACAAGAACTCTATCATTTGAGCCACCCCCAACCCCTTTCTGTTGAACCGCTTCATGCTTCTGAACAGTGCCACATAGCATGTGTGCACACACGCATGCTTACGCACGCACACACATGCACTCGGCTCGCACACACACAGCCAGCAGCTCCACCCACCTTGCCCCGGGGGTCTTTCTGCCCCATGGGATCCGCTCTGGGGGGGGTCTGGAGCTGTCTCCCCCCTTTCTCCCCCCCCCTGCCTCTCCTGTCCACAGGCCATACCTTCAGGCATTCATGCTCCCCGCCCCCTCCTGGAACCCCCTGCACCCCCTTGGCCTGAGCTCCACACAGGGTCATTCCTCCACAAAAGCTTAACTCATCTTGTATTGTCTTCTATATGATAGTACCAAGAAAGGATCAGCAGGAGCAGCCACCGGGAAGCTGAGCTCAGCAGACACCGGCGGGTGCTCAGCCAGCTGGGACACCTGACGCAGGTAGGAGCGACGGGCTCCTCACCCGGAGTCCTCACCCCTGGCTGCACTGACTGCCTGGCGAAGCCCTGCGTCCCGTCTCCCTGAGCGGCCTCCTTCCTCCAGGAAGGAGCGGCAAGGCTGGGTCAGGGAGGAGAGAGGAACAGGTCAGAGGAGGGTATAAATCAGGCCTGGTTTACCATTGGCTGTTAGTAGATCTCTCTGTGGGGTCTGCTTTCCAACACGTCCTGGAAAAAAATCTCAGGCTGCGTGTGTGTGCCAACGCCTCACGCCTGTAATCCTCACACCTCTCAGGAGGATGAGCTCTGTAAGATATGAGGTTCGAGGGGCAATCCAGAGAGGAGTCTGCAAGACTCCATCTCTAATTAATCAGCCAAAAGAAGTACTGGAAGTGTGGCTCAAGTTGTACATCACTAGCCTCGCAAACAAGTGGAAAAAGTGTGAGGTTCTGAGTTCAAATCCCAGTACTGTCAGAAAGGAAGAAAGAATGAAGAAAAAGAGAAAGGAAGGAAAGAAAGAAAAGGAAGAGAGAAAAAGAGAGAAAAAAATCTGACTCACACATAGGGAATCTTGAGCAAAAATGGGAGCAAAACCATGCGTGGCCATGAGACATAAGGTTTGGTGTAGTTGTGTAACAGCTTAACTTTATGAGCCAGAGCTGTTGTTGCTTTATTATTGAATGGTAGAAAATGAGTTTACATATCTGAGATTAAGTGACACGATGAACAGTCCCTTTAAACTCAGTGGTTTCCAGAAAGAATAGCTGTACAATTGTTATTCTCTTTAGTGTATCTGGCAGGTTCCCAAGATGAGGTCTGGTGCGATATTTTTATGCCTTTGATTAAGAACATTGTTTTACCTTTTGTTGTAAACAATGTGACCACAATAAAAATAAGGAAGACTAAAATCGTTACTACACCCCAAACACCATCTGGAAAATGATTTAGCCTGCTTTCTTTGTTGGTCAGAGTGAGAGACTTTAAACTATTTATTTGTCCATTTATGGTCAACATACACAGAACTTGTTTCAAACTCTGCCATTTGAGTGAAATAGATCTTTCTTTTAAGAAGCTGTATAACTTATCCATAGTCTATATAACAAACATTTCTCTGTACTTTTGATATTTTATTAAAATATTTCCCAAACATGAAGGAATCTGTTTTTACAGAAAAAAAATATTTAAAGAAGTTTTATTTAAACAAGATTTTACAGAAAAAATATTTTAAGAACTGTTTAAACAGTTTTTAATAGGAAAATGTAAACAGACAGCATCTATTTAACCTTAGCTTCACTGTTAGGCTTTAAGTGTTTTATAACTGCTGAACCACGGCCACACGGGCCTTCCATTCTGCAGAGAGCTGTGTTCTCACAGGAGAAAGCCCTGGAGTAATTCCAGGGAGGAAGAGACACGGTGAGCAGCCTCTCGCCTGTATTGTTCCCAGAGTTCCTCAGAAACTTACATACTGTGCCTCACACTGGCGGGAACTCAGCATAATGGAGTTGCCAGGAGGCGGTCTGGACAGGCCGTCAGAGCTCTGCTCCCGTCTGACGCACAGACACAGACACGGGGCCAAGGGCTGCGCCAGCGTCAGGAGGAAGTCCACGCCAGGGCTGAAGGCCTGCGGAAATCGCTGAGTATACACCAAGTATGCACAAAGTGCACACACGCGCGTGCACACACACACAGAACTGCTAGAATACACAAAGCCCCTGCCCAGAACTATTGAGTCGTGGCTTCAGGCTCGTGTGGGACGAAGCGCTGCCTCAAACAGGTTTAGCTCACACAGGTGTGCCTGCTCTCTGAGCCACCTTCCTATGGTACAGCCCCACTGTGATGCGGACTGTGCTCTCCCGGACGTGTCCACGGTGCAAGTTCTCGTTCCACAGACTCTTAAACAAGATGTCCACGCATGCCGTGCCTCCTCCCAGAGGCTCCTGAGCGACTGCCGGGACCAGTTGCAGGCTGGCTTCTCCGGCGTGGCGGCCGCCGTGCGGCGCGTGCATGCCAGCGGCGAGGCCCTGCAGGGTGAGGCGTGGGGCCCTGTGCGGGGCTCCAGTTCTTTCTCTTGGGTCCTGGTCGGCACCTTGCCAAGGCAGGGAATAAATGTGGTGTCAGTGGTGTTGGCGCAGTGACTCTGCGCACATTCTGCACCCCTCCCAGCCCAATTCACCGTGGGTTCCTCTCCCTTGCTTACCTAGAAAAGATGTTTCCTTGCTTTAAAAATTATCAGCATAAAGCCAGGTGCCGGTGGCTCACGCCTGTCATCCTAGCTACTCAGGAGGCTGAGATCTGAGGATCACAGTTCAAAGCCAGCCCGGGCAGGAAAGTCTGTGAAACTCTTATCTCCCATAAACCACCGGAAAACTTGAAGTGGCGCTGTGGCTCAAGTGGTAGAGCGCTCGCCTTGAGCTAAAGAGCTGAGGGACAGTGCCCAGGCCCAGCGTTCAAGCCCCAGGACCAACCAAAAAAAGAAAAAAGAAAAAAATGATTGGCATGTGCTAGCTGTCCAAGAAGGAGTCATGGTGACCTTTCCACACGCGGGCGCCGTGCGCCCCAGCCACGCCCCCCTTCCGTCTGCTCCTCCTTTTTCTTTTTCCTGGTACTAGGTTTGAACTCTTTCTCAGCCTTGCTCAGCTTGCTGGCTCAGCTGGCGCTCTGCCACTTGATCTACACTCAAGCCCAGATTTTTGCTGATCATTTTTGGAGACAGAGTCTCTTGGACTTCTCTGTCCAGATCACCTCTAGACCCGGGTTTCAGCCTCCTGACTGGCTAGGACTGGGCACGAGTTGCTGGCAGCCAGCTGCTCTCCCGACTGCCTGAAACAGTTTCAACAGATGTCAGCATTGTTTTCCTGCGTGCACATGGAACTCTCCTCCATTCTGCCTGTCCATTCACCCTCCTCCCCACCGGGTGCCCCAGGGGCTCTCAGCGGAGCTGGGGCTGCTGGGCGGCCCCCGGAGCGTCATTATCGCTGTGGGCACAGCTCACAGAGAGGAAAGTCACTGTGCCCAGCTTGTGTGGGGCCCCTGCGGCACTCAGCTGCCCTGTGTGTGGAGAAGTAGTTCCACCCACGGGTCCTCACTGTGCAGTGTGACCTTGGACACGCCGTCCTCACGGGAGGGGGGCAGGGAGGGGTGACCTTGGATGCACCGTCCTCACCATACAGTGTGACCTTGGACGCGCCATCCTCATGGGGGGGTGACCTTGGATGCCTGTCCTCACTGTGCAGTGTGACCTTGGATGCCCGTCCTCACCACGTGGTGTGACCTCGGGCGCTGTTCTTGCAGCTTGCCGCCTCAGGGCCACTCATCTGGAGCAGTCCCTGCGAGACCTGGGCGCCCGCCTCCTCCAGGAACAGCAGAGAAGGAGATCCCTGCATAACCGCCTGGTGGTGAGCGCACATGCGGCGTGCACGCACCCTCTCTCTGGCAGCTCAGAAAGGGGCGCCAGACAGGCCCAGGAGTGAGATTTGACCTGAAGCCATCCAGGGATGGCAGCCAGTGGAAGGAGGGGCGGGTCCCAGCCTAGCTGGGGAGGCGCGGCAGGGAGAGGCCGCCTGGCCACGGGCAGCCTCGGAGCCGAGAGAGTTGCGGTGTTGGTGGTACACAGCACCCAGGCTCCGGCTGCACTGGAGCCGGGCCAGGCCACGTGGTGCCCCAGTCAGCATCTCCGAGCCCTCACAGGCAACCTGACAGGGCAGGAAGAGGCGGGCAAGGCAGGCCGACGTCCCAGACGCTTTCTGAGACGTCAGTGGTGCCTCTCCCTGCGCGTCCTCCCTGCGGCCTGTTAGCAGTTCTCTCCGTGCCCACCAAGGAGGCCCCTGCGCCCACGTCTTCCCCTCCCCCTCCTCACGGGCTACAGCTCAGACTCAGGCCTCTATGGCAAGCACAGGAGCCAGCACCCTGATGCACCTGCTCCCGAGACGGCTGCCCCAGCCCCTCTGAGCCCCGAGGCCGGCCCTGGCTCCCGAGGCGCGAGCTGGTACTGAGCTCTGTGCGTGTGTCCCAGGACAATCTGCTCTTTCCTCATCTCCTGCTGTGCTTCAGCTTAGTGACACAAGAGGATGGCTAAGTACTTACTGTGTAGCAGGTACTTGGTTAAGCACTTTGGTGCATTTTGCTAATCTCCACTGCCTTGCTTCTCTGGATTGTTCTAGAGACAGCATGAGGTTTTCAGCAATAAACGATGATCATCAGCTCAAAGCTTTCCACAAACTGAAAGGGCAGAAGGAACTTTCCTAAGTGGGAGACAAGTCCAACATGGGGAAACATGACTGTGGAAGATTCTGGAAAGCTGTAAACCAAGCCTGGGTCTGCAGCCGAGCAGTCTGCTCTGCTCCCAACCCCTTCCACATGGCAAAGGCAGCATGCTCGCTGCCCTCAGCCTCCCCACCCAGCCCAGGGACCAAAGAACCCTTTGAGCAGCCAGCAGTCAGCCTGCGGACGCCACTTGCCTGGTTTTCCAAAAGCAGCTGCAGCTGCACCTTGCACAGAGTTGAATGCAGGTGTCCCAGCCAAAGGCATGGCTGTAGAGCGGATGGTGGAGTTGTCTCCCACAGGAAGGAGGGACCCTCCTGGAGCACAAGGGACAGTTGAAAATAAAAGCATTCGATTTCCCTTCCAGGGACTGAACAGGGAAGGGTGGGAAGCAGTCTAGTTCCCACCAGGCATTGAGAGAAGTTGCATGAAACCTGCGGACAGAATCTCTAAACTAAAGAGCAGGGCGTGGGCTCTGCGGAGCACACCGTCCGCTGATCCCTCTGGACGAGGCTTGGGGCTGGCCCTGCCTGGGCCAGGCGCCAGGGGCTCCTGCAGGGCACCGTGATGCCCCGGGGGTCTGCCTTGGCTCTCCCCTGAGTTCTGAGTGACACTGAGACACCAAGCCATGGCTGTCACGGCTGTAGATGGTATGACTGGAAGGGGCTGGCGGGAAAGGGTCCCCACGTATTCCTGCAGTCGGAGCCGTGGGCTGAGCCTGACTCGGATGCACAAAGCCGGACCTGCGTGTGGTACCCACACAGCACTGCCCTCTGACCCCAGGCGCCTCCCACTACTTTTCTGAGCACTCAGGAGTTAGGGGGCGGCACCCCAGGAGCCCACCTGTGGTTACAAGGCTGACAGTTAAAAGCTCTCTCTGGTCCATTGCAGGAGCTGAAAGGAAATATCAGAGTGCACTGCCGGATCCGCCCCTTGCTGCCCTTTGATAAGGAGTCTGACGGGGAAACGTCCCGGAAGAGGTGTGGGCTTGAGGCCGGGAGGCAGGCTGGTTTAGGGACCGTGGTGTGGAAGCGTGTGAACTCTTGCGTCCCTGGGCCCCCAGAGCCTGGTCTCTGGTGCCAGACTACCTCTCTGCTCGGTACCAGGCCCGTCCGGGCATCTGCCATGGGAGACACTGTTCTGCCTGGGGCAGGACCACCCCTGGACCCCCACACTTTTGGGGAAAGGGGCATTGTCCAGTCCTTCACAGGCATCCTCGGGGCAGGGAGGTAAAAAGCGAACAGATTGAACCGGCCATGCTCACCTGGAAGGCTGAGGGGGTGGTTGTGGGCAGCACAAACTTGTTCATTCCAGCGTCCGCTTGTTCCCTCCCCATCGCCCTCCCGGCCTCCACCCGCGAGGCCTCCTCAGCGGTCCACAGGCGTGAGCACCCCTGTCTGCTCCGTGGTTTGGCCCCTGCCGTCCGCAGGGCTCAGCCCCCGGCCCGACCTCCGTGGCGCTGCCTCGGTCCTGGCTGGCGCTGTCACAGCAGCGCTCAGGGTGGTCCTGGGACGCAGGCCGGTGGCCCTGCACAGTGCTCTGTTCTGGACAGTGATGGAAATAATGGTGCTCAGTGCTCCGGAGTTGGGGGTTCGGACCCCAGTGAGTTCTGCTGTGCTTACCCCTGCAGCTCCAACCCTGGAAAAGAAGCAGCCCGTGCACTGGACGAGGTGAGTAGCTCCCGGCCCCACAGGGACCCCTGCGGCCCTGGGGCCGCCCCTGGACCCCATGGAGCTCAGAGACGGGTGGCCCTGTGGCAGCTTCCCACCCTTCCAGGCCCTGGCAGCAACACACAGTGCCGCTGTGCCCTGGGCTGTGGGCCCCCAGGGGGCCCGCAGCTGGGAGGAGCTCCGGCCATAGAGAGTGGGGCGGGGTCCGCCCAAAGCACCTGAGGCCCGGCCCGTGAGTGCAGCCGGGAGGCCGCCCAGGTCCCCGCAAACCTGCAACCTTGAGTCTGAAGGGGCCTCGGGCCTCTCAGCCGGGGCAGCAGGGCACCGGGGCAGTGGGGGCAGCGGGGCAGCGGGGCAGCGGGGCAGCGGGGGCAGCAGGGCAGCGGGGCCATGGGGGCAGCGGGGCCGTGGGGGCAGCGGGGGCAGCGGGGCAGCGGGGCCGTGGGGCAGCGGGGCAGTGGGGCAGCGGGGCAGCGGGGCCGTGGGGGCAGCGGGGCAGCGGGGCCGTGGGGGCAGCGGGGGCAGCGGGGCCGTGGGGGCAGCGGGGGCAGCGGGGGCAGTGGGGCAGCGGGGCAGCGGGGCCGTGGGGGCAGCGGGGCAGCGGGGCCGTGGGGGCAGCGGGGCCGTGGGGCAGCGGGGCAGTGGGGCAGCGGGGCCGTGGGGGCAGCGGGGCAGTGGGGGCAGCGGGGGCAGCGGGGCAGTGGGGGCAGCGGGGCAGCGGGGCAGTGGGGGCAGCGGGGCAGCGGGGCCGTGGGGGCAGCGGGGCAGCGGGGCCGTGGGGGCAGTGGGGCCGTGGGGGCAGTGGGGCAGCGGGGCCGTGGGGGCAGCGGGGCAGCGGGGCAGTGGGGGCAGCGGGGCCGTGGGGGCAGTGGGGCAGTGGGGCAGCGGGGGCAGCGGGGCAGCGGGGCCGTGGGGGCAGCGGGGCAGCGGGGAGCGGGTCAGTGGGGCAGCGGGCAGCGGGGCCGTGGGGGCAGCGGGGCAGCGGGGCCATGGGGGCAGCGGGCAGCGGGGCAGCGGGGCCGTGGGGGCAGCGGGCAGCGGGGCAGCGGGGCCGTGGGGGCAGCGGGGCCGTGGGGCCGTGGGGGCAGCGGGGAGCGGGTCAGTGGGGCAGCGGGGGCAGCGGGGCCGTGGGGGCAGCGGGGGCAGCGGGGCCGTGGGGGCAGCGGGGCCGTGGGGCCGTGGGGGCAGCGGGGAGCGGGTCAGTGGGGCAGCGGGGCAGCGGGGCCGTGGGGGCAGCGGGGCCGTGGGGGCAGCGGGGCAGTGGGGAGCGGGTCAGTGGGGCAGCGGGGGCAGCGGGGCCGTGGGGGCAGCGGGACAGCAGGGCAGCGGGGAGCGGGTCAGTGGGGCCGTGGGGGCAGCGGGGCCGTGGGGGCAGCGGGGGCAGCAGGGCAGCGGGGGAGCGGGTCAGTGGGGCCGTGGGGGCAGCGGGGCCGTGGGGGCAGCGGGGCCGTGGGGGCAGTGGGGCTGTGGGGGCAGCGGGCAGCAGGGCAGCGGGGAGCGGGTCAGTGGGGCCGTGGGGGCAGCGGGGCCGTGGGGGCAGCGGGGGCCGTGGGGGCAGCGGGGCAGCGGGGAGCGGGTCAGTGGGGCAGCGGGCAGCAGGGCCGTGGGGGCAGCGGGGCCGTGGGGGCAGCGGGCAGCGGGGCAGCGGCTGGGCCAGTGGTGGGGAGCTGGAGGCAGCTTCTCCATGCCCTGGGGGAGCCGTGGGGATGGAGGTGAACACGACCCTTCCCAGGGACATCCCAGCCCAGGAGGGCAAAGGCGGCCACTCCAGAGGGCCTGCCCCCGGCAGCACGGAGGCTGCTCCGGAGATGGCCGGCAGACAGCCAAAGCCTTCCGTGGGCATGGTGCGGGCGGGGGAGAGGATGAAGCCTGCGGTGCCCGTGGTGCAGGACTTGTATTCCAGGGCAGATGCATCCTGTGCGGGGAGGAGCTCGCCAGGAAACTCGGAGCTGATGGAGACGGGGCGGGGTGGGGGAGGGGGCAGCGTGGAGATCCAGGGGAGTTCAAAATCCACGCTTGCCTACGTGTCTTACTGATGTGCCGCACCTCTGCACACTTGCCACTTACTGTGGAAGCCTGGGCATCGCCAACAACCCTTCCGATGCGCCTGCCCCGCCCACCCCCTCCACGGCTGTGACATAGCCCCCCCTCCAGCCCCCCCCACGGCTGTGACATAGCCCCCCTCCAGCCCCCCCCCACGGCTGTGACATAGCCCCGCCCACCCCCTCCACGGCTGTGACATAGCCCCCCCTCCAGCCCCCCCCACGGCTGTGACATAGCCCCGCCCCCCCCACGGCTGTGACATAGCCCCGCCCACCCCCTCCACGGCTGTGACATAGCCCCGCCCACCCCCTCCACGGCTGTGACATAGCCCCGCCCACCCCCCCCACGGCTGTGACATAGCCCCGCCCACCCCCCCCCACGGCTGTGACATAGCCCCGCCCCCCCACGGCTGTGACATAGCCCCGCCCCCCCCTCCACGGCTGTGACATAGCCCCCCCTCCAGCCCCCCCTCCACGGCTGTGACATAGCCCCGCCCCCCCACGGCTGTGACATAGCCCCGCCCACCCCCCCTCCACGGCTGTGACATAGCCCCGCCCCCCCCACGGCTGTGACATAGCCCCGCCCCCCCACGGCTGTGACATAGCCCCGCCCCCCCACGGCTGTGACATAGCCCCGCCCCCCCACGGCTGTGACATAGCTCCGCCCCCCCCACGGCTGTGACATAGCCCCGCCCCCCCACGGCTGTGACATAGCTCCGCCCACCCCCTCCACGGCTGTGACATAGCCCCGCCCACCCCCCTCCACGGCTGTGACATAGCCCCCCCCCCCCCACGGCTGTGACATAGCCCCGCCCCCCCACGGCTGTGACATAGCTCCGCCCACCCCACGGCTGTGACATAGCTCCGCCCACCTGGCGCTCACATCCACGGCTGTGACATAGCCCCGCCCCCCCTCCACGGCTGTGACATAGCTCCGCCCCCCACGGCTGTGACATAGCTCCGCCCACCTGGCGCTCACATCCACGGCTGCCACTGGTTTATCTTGTGCACTGAACATACATAATCACGCGGTGTTACTAATAGTTACAGATATGTGTGTGTGTAAGTTCTCTCCCTCCCTACAGTATGTGTGTGTGTGTGCATGAGTGTGAGGGTCTAAGCAAGTGTGTGTGTGAGTGGTCTGTGTATGTGAGGGTGTGTATGTGGTATGTGTGAGGGGTGTGTGTGTGTGGTGTGTGTTTGTGAATGTGTGTGTATGTGAGTGGTACGTGTTTTGAAGGGTATGTGTGTGGTGTGTGTGTGAGTTGTGTGTGTATGAGTGGTGTATATGTGAGCGTAAGGGGTGTGTATGTGTGTGTATGTGTAAATGGTGTGTGTATGTGAGTGGTATGTGTATTTGAAGGGTGTGTATGTATGTGAGTGGTGTGTGTGAGTGGTGTGTGTATGAGTGGTGTATATGTGAGTGTGAGAGGTGTGTATATGTGTGTATGTGTGTGAGTGGATGGTGCATGTGTGTATGTGGTGTGTGAGTGGTGTATATGTGTGTGTGAGTGGTGTATGTGAGTGGTGTGTATGTGTGAGTGTGAATGGTGTGTGTGTGTGAGTGGTGTGTGAATGATGTATACATGTGTGTTTGAGTGTGAATGGTGTGTGTGTATGTGAGTGGTGTGTGTGAGTGTGAATGGTTTGTGAGTGGTGTGTGTGAGTGGTGTGTGTGTGAGTAGTGTGTGTATGTGAGTGGTGTGTGTGTGTGAATGGTGTGTGTGTGGTGTATATGTGTGTGTGTATGTGAGTGGTGTGTGTGTGAGTGATGTATATATGTGTGTGTGAGTGAATGGTGTGTGAGTGGTGTATATGTGTGTATGTGAGTGGTGTGTGTGTGTGTTAATGGTGTGTGTGTATGTGAGTGGTGTTTGTGAGTGTTAATGGTGTGTGTGTATGTGAGTGGTGTGTGTGATGTATATGTGTGTGAGTGTGAATGGTGTGTGTGTGAGTGGTGTGTATGTGAGTGGTGTGTGTGTATGTGAGTGGTGTGTGTGTGTGAGTGGTGTGTGTGAATGGTGTGTGTGTGAGTGGTGTGTATGTGTGTGTATGTGAGTGGTGTGTGTGTGAGTGGTGTGTATGTGAGTGGTGTGTGTGTGAATGGTGTGTGTGTGAATAGTGTGTGTGTGAGTGGTGTGTTTGTGTGTGTGTATGTGAGTGGTGTGTGTGTGAGTGGTGAGTGTGAATGGTGTGTGTGTGAGTGGTGTGTATGAGTGGTGTGTGTGAGTGTGAATGGTGTGTGTGTGAATGGTGTGTGTGTGAGTGGTGTATATGTGTGTGTGTATGTGAGTGGTGTGTGTGTGTGAGTGGTGTGTGTGGTATGTGTGTGTGCGTCCGTGGTACTAGGGACTGAATTCAGATACACTCGGGCGGGCGCACCTCACACTTGTGAGCACGCGATCCCTCAGGTGACACCCCCTCCCGTCCTCCATCCCAGTGACTGTGTCCCTTCACCCCGCCTTCCCTCCTTGTGTGGCCGAAGAGGACAGGAATGCTCTGCTGTGCTAAGATGCTGGTGGAGATGGAGTCTTGCAAACTTTATTCCCAAGTTGGACTCAGCATGTCATTCCCGATCTCTGACCCCCAGGTAGCCAGGACCATGGGCTTGGGCAGTGGAGCTCAGCTTAGCTGCGCCTTTGGGGCCTTAATTTGTATGTGCTGAGGTCTTCTTGTGGGGGTGGGGACAGGCAGAGTAGAACAACTCACTGTGTTTGGAAAAGTTAACATTGCCGCTAGAATCATTTTGGATGTCTAGACACTCTTCCACATGGATGAATTGCTAAGCACTCATGGAGACCGCTGGGCTCTCGCTTGTTTTTGTGGCTTTTCGTGCTCCTTGGCCTTGGGGTCAGACACTGCAAACATTGGCATTTTTGCTTGTTTTCTTTATGGCTAAGGCTGGGGCGTCTGCAGACAGCACAGCCCTGGGGTGACCTCTGGCCACGCTGGGGAGCACGCAGTCCCTGGGGGCCCTGGGGGAGAGTGCGCAGGAGGGGTGGACCCACTGCAGCCAGCAGCTGGGGACGGGGAGGGCTGCCCGGCCCTCCGGCCCTCGCCCGCCATGGAGCCCCTGTTCTGATGGCACTGTCCTTCCGGGCCCCAGCGCTGGGGACAGGGTGTGCCGGCGACCCTCGGAAGACGCCCCAGCCCGCGGGGCTGGAATCTGCACATTGTCCCTCAGGCCACCCCAAGGCAGGACAGAGCTGCGGCTCCCTCTCCACCTCCTCCACCTCCTCGCTGTCCATGTGGCTGTGGAAGACAGGGCCCCACCTCCTCCCGAGACTACCAGTGTAGTGAGGAAGGCTCCTTGGCCTGGAAACGCACCCAGAGCAACGGCTTTCTGTCCGCCCCCTGCCCCCTGCCCCTTGCCCCCTGCCCCCTGCCCCTTGCCCTCTGCCCCCTGCCCCCTGCCCCCTGCCCCCTGCCTCCCTCTCCACCCTCTGCCTGTTCCTGGTGACGTAGTTCACTGGTGACCTAGAGGGTCTCAGGTGGGGACAGCCAGCAGCAGAGACTGGGTCCGTGTATGTAGCAGGCAAAGCCGAGGCTTTGCCCCAGTCAGGCCGGCTAACCACCAGCGGTCACTCCCGCGGCCCCGCCTGGGCTTCCCATGGCGGCGCCCCTGTCTGAGCACCCTGAGTTCACCATGGGTGATGTCGGCTCTGGGTACCCGGGCGCCGTGGCTTACCCAGGCGGTGGTGTCGGCTTGGTCCCCCAGGACGGCAGTTGCCTCTGGACGTCCCGTGTCCCCCAGGGAGGGGTGGCTCTGGACACCCCATGTCCCCCAGGGAGGGGTGGCTCTGGACGCCCCGTGTCCCCCAGGGAGGGGTGGCTCTGGACGCCCCGTGTCCCCCAGGGAGGGGTGGCTCTGGACGCCCCGTGTCCCCCAGGGAGGGGTGGCTCTGGACGTCCCGTGTCCCCCAGGGAGGGGTGGCTCTGGACGTCCCATGTCCCCCAGGGAGGGGTGGCGCCGGACGCCTCTCCCTGTCCCCACGGTGCACCTCCTTTCGCTATGCTCCCGTTTTGTCGTGACTTCGCCATCTGTGTTAGAGCTAGAACCAGTCTGTGTTGATGTTTTCCTTCCTGGAGAGGACGGAGCGACACCTTTCTGCTGAACTGCTTTTGCGCCTTGTAGGCGGCATGACTCTGAATTGCCCGGTGAGGGAAAAGGCTGGCATGGATCAGAGGTGAACAAAGCAATAATGCCTATGCGCGGTGACTCGTGGCCTGGCTGGAGTCTGATCCCCTCATCTGAACTGTCCTGGGCCCCCAGCCCGGACGGCCCAGGTGCCTTTCCCGGCCCTGTCTCCGGGGTCCACAAACACCTCTGCAGGGCCGGGAGTTTCAGGCCAGAGCCTCTGTCTCTAGGCTCAGCTCTGCCCACGAGCAGCCGGCCCAATCTGCCAGCAGCGGTTCTTGTGTTCTGGCGACACTGCCGAGACCCAGGAGCGGCCACTGGTGCAGGCCCAGGTGTCCCTCCCGGGCCTTGTTCCAGGGCGGATGAAGCGCAGGGGTGCAGTGTCTGCTTTGTCCTTTCTGTTAGGAAACCGTCTCGGTGACATGTTGCCGGCCCGGCCAGCCTGCCTCCAGTAGGACATACACTTTTGAAAGGTAAGCATAGAATCTAGACTCGAGTTCCGAGTTCAACACAGAGGCGGCACCTGGGGGTTAACGCGTGTGCAGTTTATCCAGCGACTCTGCTCATTGCAAGTACAGATAACTTCTGTGCTGATCTTCAGAGCGAGCCCACACAGATAACCTCTGTGCTGATCTTCAGGGCGAGCCCACACAGATAACCTCTGTGCTGATCTTCAGGGCGAGCCCACACAGATAACCTCTGTGCTTATCTTCAGGGCGAGCCCACATTCTGGCAGTGTGGAGGTTTGGTGGCCCGCTGCTCTTACCTATCCCTCCAGCCCTGGTTTTGGCTGTCAGTTCTTGAGATGGGGTCTAGCTTCCTGCCCAGAAGCAATTGGCCGATTTCAGTGTTTCTGTCATAGCTAGGCTGACAGGAGCATGCCACTGTGACCAGCTGTGGATTGAATGGGGTGCTCTCAACTTTGCTGGCAGGTCTGGCTGTGAGCCCAAATCCTCCCAGCCTTGTTCTCCCAAGCAGCTGGGATTACAGGCACGAGCCCCCGGTGCCCAGCCGAGCTGCACGCTTATATCCAGTTTGCTGATAGGGGCTTTATCATGAAGACAGTGGCACAGCACAGCTCTGCCGGCATCTGGTTTCATGGTGTCCTGAGTGGCAGAGTCCCAGAAGGCACTGGCATAGAAGAGCTAAACGTGCGGTAGGGCTGTGCATGTGCAGGTCCCCCGGAGGGGCCCAGGCTCTGCCCGCGTGACTGCTGCAGTGCCGTGGACAGGCCATGGCCCCGCTGCCTGCAGAGACGGGCCTCGGGCTCGGCGTGGTCAGCAAGGGAACCACGGAGCTCACACCAGCCTAGAGCCTCCATGGAGCACAGGTGTGGGGGTGGCCTCACGCCAAGGCTGTCAGGCTGCCTGCGGACTGTGTAACTCACTTCCCGCATCTGCCTGTGTCCCAGTGTGGGGGTGTGTGGCTAGGATCGCGGGAGTCAGCCTGCTGGGGGAGAGCAGGAGCATTTGGTCCGACTGGGGACCCTGCTCAGCTCTCTTCCTCCTCCATCAACACCACCTTTGCTTTTCCTCAGAGTCTATGGGCCAGCAGAGTCCCAGGCAGCCGTGTTTGGAGATGTGCGGCCCCTTCTCACCTCCCTCTTAGATGGGTAAGTTCAGGTGTTTCAAGACCGGTTGCCATGGTTACACGGCGCCTCCACGCAGCCCGGTGACCTTGTCCCCGTGGCCTTCAGTGGAAGAGTCGCCGCCGGCTGAGCAGCATGCCCTGTGGCCCACACCGTGTTCTGGTCCCGCTGTGCTGTGTGTGGATGGCAGGCTGGGGTAGGGAGCAGCTGCTCCCCGCCCCTGGGATTCTTGGTGAAGTCTTCCGCATTTGTGAATAGACCGCGGGGAACACTGGCATCGCACGGGGCAGCGCTTCACTTTGGGAATCAGTTCCTCTTCCTGGAAAAGCTGGTGTAGATTGAAGGGCAGGCTCCCACCGAAGGGGTAGGCCGCAGCCAAGACCGCCCAGCAAGGCTGTGGCCACCACGTGACTCCCTGTGTGCCGGAGCAGGGCGGGTCTTGTGGAGGGCTGTCGCGTGCGGAGCGAGGCTGGGGCGTGGAGTTCACACGCTGCTGTGCCTGTGCCCCGCCGCCCTTCCTCCCCTGGCTGCGAGGCCTTTGCCCCGCTGCTTTTTGATTTTTGTGCTCTGCCTTGGTGCCGTCCCTCAGCTCTTCAGCTCAAGTCAAGCGCTCTACCACTTGAGCCACAGCTCCACTTTTTGGTGGTTAGTTGATGATAAGAGTTCACAGACTTTCCTACTCAGGCAGGCTTCAAACCACAGTCCTCAGATCTCAGGCTCCTGAGATTACAGCCAGAATTACAGGAGTAATGAGTTGGTGGCTCATGCCTGTAATACTAACTACTCAGGAGGCTGAAATCTGAGGATCTCAGTTCAAAACCAGCCTGGGCAGGAAAGTCTCTGAGACTTTGATCTCCAAAAAACCACCAGAAAACTGGATGTGGTGCTGTGGCTCAAGTGGTAGAGCACTAGACTTAAGCTGAAGAGCTGAGGGACAGCGCCCAGGCCCAGAGTTCAAGCCCCACAAGTTCCAGTTTCACAAGGAGTGAGCCACTGGTGCCTGGCATAAACTATTTTTGTGTCCCGACCTAAATATTTATAATTCTTCCACTGAAGATATCAGGGGAGCCTTGGCCAGCGGGCGGTTGCTTCCCTAAGCTGCTTCCAGAGTGGGACCAGGCGCCATGGTTGGACCATTTAGGCAGACTTGCCCACAACAGACAGTGTTAAATTTGGCACATCCTTTCATCTGGGTGGTTAGAGACCTTTCCTGAGCCACGAGTCTGCTGGGGCCACAGGCTTCCTTTCCCAGAGATCCAGAGCGGTGGAGTCGGAAGGCCGCGGTGGACAGGGCAGGCTTCTGTTCTTCAGCCACTGAAATTCTGGGAGGACACATGCGGGCCTTCTGCCCTGCTGTGTGGCTCTCCGGCCTCTGGCAGCTGTGCTGCCGGTGGCCTCGGAGCCCGGGGTGCTGGCTTTACCGCTTTCTGTCTCACTGAATTGGATGCATTGCCAATGTCCAAACCTGTTCAGAATCCCCTGACCTGAACCCTAGCTGGTTTGCCAGGTCAAAGTGGCTCTGATGGCTGTAGACAGATATTCCGCAAGAGGGCCAGGCCAAGACCCGAAGAGCATGACTTTCTATCAAAAATTCACATCTACCATGTCGTCCCAAACAATCTTCTCACTGATGTCTGGGGATTGATAAAATGACCGAAAAACACTTCAGGGGTTTGTCAATAGTCTTTGTCGCCTGTGCAGTGGACTCCTGTCAAATAATGTCAGATTGCAGGATGGAGTGTGGTGTGAGCAGAGAGCTCAGCACAGGTAGATTACCGCAGAATCACCTGGATAACAAAACGCATCGCCATCTTAAGTAAGCTCGTGCCGGCCGTGCGAGGCACCAGTTGTGAATATGGTGAAGACAGACAGTTTTGGATCTTGAAAAGAAAAGAGCAGACTTTTCCCTCAAACATGATGTGCAGTAAGCTCTTATGTGTGCGGTTGTGTGCTTCGTTGGATGCTAGTGAGCAGCTGTGAGGTGTGAGGGGCTGCTGACCTGCTGCGGTGAGGCTGGTGTGAGCCACGAGAAGGCAGAGGACACCAGTGTTCTCCACAGGGAAAGTGTCCGAACACCAAGAAGTCCCAAAGCGTGTGTGTGTGTGCACGCACGTGCACATGCATGCGTGCACTGCATGCATGTGTAGTTTAATCCAGTATTGCAAGGCAAAGTGGCTACATTGAGTGGACAACTGTGGTTGAACGAATCTCAGTTGCACAGGGGAATGCAAAATGACGTGCACTGAAGTTTTATGTGGAAGTGAAAACTCCTCCAGAGCCGCCGTGGCCCTGGCCCCATTTGCGCTTTGCTGCTACAAGTCTGTCTTACTTTTCAGGTACAATGTGTGCATCATGGCATACGGGCAGACAGGCAGTGGGAAGAGCTACACCATGCTGGGGCCAGGTGCCGCGGACTGGCCCGGGCTGCCCTCAGCCGCGCCTCGTGACCCCGGGGTCATCCCCAGAGCTGCAGAGGAGCTCTTCAGGTACCCCGCTGGCCTGGCCGGGTCCCCGCAGCGCTGGACGGGCGGCGTGCGGGCAGCCGCGGGCACAGGGTGCACTGGAGGGAGGCAAGCGGACCGCCCCCACCGTGCCGCGCTGAGCACTTCTGGACGTCCAGCCCACTGCAGTGGGGGCGGGAAATCGGATGGGAACAAGTTGGGAGAGCCTGAGCTAAAGATCCCCCGTGCCAGGGGTTGAGGTCTCAGTTCTGCAGAGGGGGAAATGCCCACTGGTCCTGGGGCTTGAACTCTGGGACTGGGTGCTGTCCCCGGGCTGCTTTTGCTTGAGGCTCGTGTTCTACCACCTGAGCCACGGTGCCATTTCTGACTTTTTTCTGAGTGGGTTGTTAGAGATCAGAGTCTCACGGGCTTTCCTGCCTGGGAGAACTTTGAACTGCGAACCTGAGTAACTGGATGACAGGTGTGAGCTGCCGTGTTCGCAGTGCTCTTGGCTCTCCTCCCCAGGGAGAGGTGTCGGTCTGGGGTGGGGCGGGGCTCAACATCCGAAACACCCTGAAAATCTCCACAGCACATGGCTTCCAGGGATGGCTGCACAGAGAATGTGCCCTGTGTTCCCAGGCCTGGCGTCCACCTGCTGGCCCAGTCTTCCCTGAGACACGCAGGTCCACCCCGGAGCAGGCAGTGTGTGCGCAGGCACCCCTAAGAGGAGCCAGCATTCCCACGGGCCAGTGGGAAGGGCACCTCCAGCTTTCCCATGGCCTGGGCCATGGCAGAGCGGGCCTGGAGGCCTCTGGGTCAGCTGGGTGCTCAGCCCCTCCCCTGGCAGGGGCGGAGTCCTGACCCCCCCACCCCAGCGCTCAGCTAGCGGACACCACCAGTGACACCGCAGTGACAGCTTCGCTCCCAGGCGGCCTTCACCTCGCCCTTCGCTCCATCACCGGCTCTGTGCGGCTGTGAGCGCACAGGTCCTGCGTCTGACCACGCGCTCTGCCAGGCCGTCACCAGGCTTCCCCAGGCCTCAGCGAGCACAGCCTGATGGTTCCATCCTCCCGGATTTCCCCAGGCTCATCGCAGAAAACCCACCACGAAGCCCGAAGGTGGAAGTTTCCATAGTGGAGATTTATAATAATGACATCTACGACCTCCTGGCCAAGGACGGTTGCACGGCGGTGACTGGCGTCAGGCGCGGAGTGGTGACCACACCGGAGGGTCGGACGGAGGTGCCCCTGCTGACCTGTGTGTGAGTCCTCCTGCGGCCCGGGCAGGGCGTGCTGCACGCCAGTGCACGCCGGAGCACACAGCCTGGGCGGGAGAGTCCCAAAGAGCTGGACGTGGAGCTGTGGCTCAAGTGGTAGAGCACAAAGGCTAAGGGTCATTACCGGGCTGAGCCCAAGCCGCAGCTTGGGCACATACACAGAATGCGGGTGCAGCCAGGCGTGAATAGCAGCGTGGCAGCCTGGATGGTTTTGCAGCCATGTTATTCCAGGACAGCCCATGAGAGCCGCCGCAGGGCGCACACAGGAAGCGAGCGTGAGTGAGGTTTGTTGTGCCGCCACTGCTCCGTCCACTTCCCGGAAGTGGGGGCTCGGCCCACCCGAAAGGCACCTGAGCCCGAGCCGAAGCGCCCCGGGAGCTGGAGACCGCGGCTGCCCTGCAGCTCAGGCGGGCTGTGGGCCCCGTCTCAGGGTCCTCTACCCCTCTGCAGGACCGTCACCAGTGCCGTGGAGTTCGTGGGCTTCGTCCACAGAGGTCTGCAGCTGCGGGTGACACATCCCACGCTGGTGCACGCAGACTCCTCCAGGTCACACCTAGTGGTCACGGCCACGCTGACCACGGCTGCTGTGCCGGGCAGCACTGGTGAGTCAGTCGCCATGGGTACCAGGTCCATGCGTGGAGTGGATGGCCACGAGAGAGAGAGAGAGAGAGAGAGAGAGAGAGAGAGAGAGAGGATTACAGGGTCCAAGGCCAGGACCTGAGCCTGTGTGCCACAGCCATGCTGGAGCCCACACCCAGGAAGCCCCGGGAGCCCAGGCTGAAGGCAGGGGAGCGGAGGAGGACAGGAGGAAAACAGGGTGCGTGCACTTAGACTTCATCTTTCACAAATGAAGCTGTCCGGGGCGTTTCATTGTAATAGAAGGCACAAACTGTCGATAAAATGTTCCTAGGCCATCCAGGCAAAGGCCTATGAAGTCCAGGCCAGGCCCTGGCACTTCAGCTACCTGAGTGACCTTCCGGGCACCCCGGAGTGCAGCTGTGCGGGGTGAGGGAGGATGGGAAGCGGTGTCTGCAAGCTCACAGCACTGCACGCCACCCTGGAGCGCGGGCTCCGGCCTCGCCTCTCCCTGCAGGGACCCTGGCCTGGAGGCCCACGCCTCCCCTGGCTGTCACATCAGGGCCACGTGTGGCCTCTGTGGACATCCTCTAGGTTGCAGGGACAGAGTCGTGGCATAGTTGTGCCCGGGGCCCCCGTGGCTGTGCCCAGGACTCGGCCCCCCGAGGGTCGGGCCCGTGGGGCCCAGGACCTGCATGTGAGCAGCCGCAGCCACCGCAGCGAAGCGTGGGTTTTACGAGCCCCTCGGTCGGGGCCGACACGGGTGCTGTGGAGTTGGTGCACTTTTTTGTTCTGCACAGTGAGTATTCGTTGTTTAGGTGAAACAGTAATTTTCAAGAAGTGTGCTGAGAAACAGCACAGGAAACTGTCAGTGGGGGGCAAGGACGCGCCCCGCGCTGGCGGCCCCTCTAACACAGGCGTCCCCTGGGCTGGGACGGGGCAGGAGCTGGCCCGGCCATGGCGGGCCCTGCCTGCCTCCTCTTCCTCGTCTTCTTCACTCTGGCAGCCTGGCAGCTGCCCCGTCTTTTCTCTCTGAGGAGGAGCGGCGTCCTGAGGGTGCAGTTTCAGCTCTCTGCCCTGACCTTTGTGACCTTTGTGACCTTTATTCCGACCAGGCCCCCAGCCCGGCCCAGCCACCCGCCGGGAGCCGGCCGGGCCCTCGAGGAGGCGTCGCGCCCCGCAGGAGGCCAGTGTGCCCGGCCGCGGGGGACGGCCGCAGGCGAGGCTGCAGCTGGTGGACCTGGCCGGGAGCGAATGCGTGGGTGAGCGGTGGGCGCGGGCGCCCGGGCACACGCCCAGCTTCGCAGGCTCGGAGCGCCCCAGCTGGCTCCGTGGTGGGCGATGGTGGGGCCCTGCGGTGGGGAGGAGGTCCCACCGCTCCGTCCTGGAGCCAGGCTGCTCCTAACGGGGCCTCCAACCTCGAGCCGGGGCCTCGGAGCCCGCGCTGGCCTCGGAGGAGCCGGCAGGCCGCGCCGAGCGCCCCCGCGGCCAGCCACGCGCGTCCTGGCTCCTGCGTGGCACGCGGCGCCGGGGCTGAGCGCTGCGCCCTCCAGGTGCATCTGGGGTGACAGGCGTGGCTCTGAGGGAGGCCTCATCCATCAACCGGAGCCTCGCGGCCCTGGCCGACGTCCTGGGGGCCTTGTCCGAGGGCCGCAGCCACGTCCCGTACCGGAACAGCAAGCTCACCCGTCTGCTGCAGGACTCCATTGGTTTGTTCTTCCCCAAGGCCCCGGGGCAGGGGGCTGGGGGTGGGGGGCCTGGGGGGCTGCGCCCTGCTGTCCAGCTGCCCGCTAGTGGCCTCTGCAGCGTCACCCCCACGCCCTCCCTGGGCGGTGTCTGTGCTTCACGAGCTCATCCCCGCCTGTCAGGCCGGGAAGGTTCCTGGGATGAGGAAGGCTTGCGTGATGGCGGGGGCAGGGGTCCCGGAACCCCCGTCCGGGGTCTCTGTGCCCAGAGCGGTGGCCGCACCAGGCGAGGCCGCCTGCAGGGGCCTGCGGTCCCACGTGCCCCGGCGCCTGCTGGTTGGGCCTCCTCTCCCCCCTCCGCCCCGCGGTCCTCCCCCCTCCCCCCTCCGCCCCGCGGTCCTCCCCCCTCCGCCCCGCGGTCCTCCCCCCTCCCCCCTCCGCCCCGCGGTCCTCCCCCCTCCGCCCCGCGGTCCTCCCTCCTCCCCCCTCCGCCCCGCGGTCCTCCCCCCTCTGCCCCGCGGTCCTCCCTCCTCCCCCCTCCGCCCCGCGGTCCTCCCCCCTCTGCCCCGCGGTCCTCCCTCCTCCCCCCTCCGCCCCGCGGTCCTCCCCCCCTCCCCCCTCCGCCCCGCGGTCCTCCCTCCTCCCCCCTCCGCCCCGCGGTCCTCCCCCCTCTGCCCCGCGGTCCTCCCTCCTCCCCCCTCCGCCCCGCGGTCCTCCCCCCTCCCCCCTCCGCCCCGCGGTCCTCCCCCCTCCGCCCCGCGGTCCTCCCCCCTCCGCCCCGCGGTCCTCCCCCCTCCGCCCCGCGGTCCTCCCCCCTCCGCCCCGCGGTCCTCCCCCCTCCCCCCTCCGCCCCGCGGTCCTCCCCCCTCCGCCCCTCGGTCCTCCCCCCTCCGCCCCGCGGTCCTCCCCCCTCCCCCCTCCGCCCCGCGGTCCTCCCCCCTCCGCCCCGCGGTCCTCCCCCCTCCGCCCCGCGGTCCCGCCGCTCGTGGCAGCCCGTGTCCGGTCCCGTCCTCTTCCCAGGGGGTGACGCGAAGCTGCTGCTGCTGCTGTGCGTGTCCCCGGGGCCGCGGCAGGCCGCGGAGACGCTGCGGAGCCTGGGCCTCGGGGCCCGAGCGCGGCGAGCCGGGCGCGGAGGGGCCGCGCAGAGGCCTTCCTGCTCCCCGATGGCGGAGGCCCCCCTCGCGTGCCGCGCCGGGCGCGTGGGCCCGGGAGATGACACAGACACGCCGTGAGCACTGGAGCCCCGTGCGGCCTCCGCCCGCGGTGAGTTGCAGAGACCCACGGGGCGCCGGCTGCGGCCGTCTGTCGCTCTGCCTGCAGGACGGGCGCCGGCTGCGGCTGGGCCTCGCAGGCCGGCAGGCGCGGAGGCCGTGCGGGGCCGCGCCGGCTCCCCGCAGCATCGCTGCTCCGGGAGGCGCCGCGGCGCGGTGACCGCGGCCCATCTGAGGCCCCGCGGGTTGCGGGAGCCCCGCCTGTGCGCACGCGGTGCCTGCCGGCCGCCGGCGCGGGAGGGGGAGGCGCGCCACGTCACGGAGTCACGCCGCGGGGGAGGCGCGCCACGTCACGGAGTCACGCCGCTGCGGAGGCGCGCCACGTCACGGAGTCACGCCGCGGGGGAGGCGCGTCACGTCACGGAGTCACGCCGCCGGGGAGGCGCGCCACGTCACGGAGTCACGCCGCGGGGGAGGCGCGCCACGTCACGGAGTGACGCCGCGGGGGAGGCGCGCCACGTCACGGAGTCACGCCGCGGGGGAGGCGCGCCACGTCACGGAGTCACGCCGCGGGGGAGGCGCGTCACGTCACGGAGTCACGCCCCGGGGGAGGCGCGCCACGTCACGGAGTCACGCCGCGGGGGAGGCGCGTCGCGTCACGGAGTCACGCCGCGGGGGAGGCGCGCCGCGTCACGGAGTCACGCCGCGGGGGAGGCGCGCCACGTCACGGAGTCACGCCGCGGGGGAGGCGCGTCGCGTCACGGAGTCACGCCGCGGGGGAGGCGCGCCGCGTCACGGAGTCACGCCGCGGGGGAGGCGCGCCACGTCACGGAGTCACGCCGCTGCGGAGGCGTGCCACGTCACGGAGTCACGCCGCGGGGGAGGTGCGCCACGTCACGGAGTCACGCCGCGGGGGAGGCGCGTCACGTCACCGCCGGGGGAGGCGCGCCACGTCACGGAGTCACGCCGCGGGGGAGGCGCGCCACGTCACGGAGTCACGCCGCGGGGGGGGGGCGCGCCACGTCACGGAGTCACGCCGCTGCGGAGGCGCGTCACGGAGTCACGCCCCGGGGGAGGCGCGTCACGTCACGGAGTCACGCCGCTGCGGAGGCGCGCCACGTCACGGAGTCACGCCCCGGGGGAGGCGCGCCACGTCACGGAGTCACGCCGCGGGGGAGGCGCGTCACGTCACGGAGTCACGCCCCGGGGGAGGCGCGTCACGTCACGGAGTCACGCCGCCGGGGAGGCGCGCCACGTCACGGAGTCACGCTGCGGGGGAGGCGCGTCACGTCACGGAGTCACGCCGCCGGGGAGGCGCTTCACGTCACGGAGTCACGCCGCCGGGGAGGCGCGTCACGTCACGGAGTCACGCCGCCGGGGAGGCGCGTCACGTCACGGAGTCACGCCGCCGGGGAGGAGCGTCACGTCACCGAGTCACGCCGCCGGGGAGGCGCTTCACGTCACGGAGTCACGCCGCCGGGGAGGCGCGTCACGTCACGGAGTCACGTCACCGCACTCCCTGCTCGGAAGACACCGGGCGCTGCGTCCGCTTCCCGCAGGCTGGCCGAGCCGCCGGCGCGCACAGGCTTGCTGGGCACCGGGGGGCCAGGCGCCGGTGGTCAGCCCACCGACAAGCGCCGTGGACTCCTCCCCGTCCTCCCCTGCCCCTGCGTGGCCCCGGGTCCCGGGTGGTAGCGCGGCGCCCGGTCGCTGCGCCAGGCTGGCTGCCTGCCTGCGGGGCGTGGAGGCTGCTGGGACAAGGTGGCAGGAGGGGCAGCGGAGCCCCAGGAGGGCCTGCGGCTGGACCCTCCCGGAGGGGCCTGCGGGGCAAGGCCTGGAACGAGCACGGGCCCAGCGCAGGGGCGCTCCTGCCCACAAGGGGAAGCTGGGGCTGGCTCTGCCATCAGGACGTGGACCGCGGTGTCAGTGCCAGTGGAGAGCAGGTGAGAACAGGTGCGAGTTGAGATGGGGCAGCGGGGGACACGCGGGTCAGCGGGGGACACGCGGGTCAGCGGGGGACACGCGGGTCAGCAGGAATATGCGGGTCAGCGGGGGACATGCAGAGGGAAGGCCTGGGGTCCTGGGGAAGCCGCGGTCCTGGAGGGCCTGGTGGCGCTTTGTCAGCACCGACGTGGGTGCGGAGCCAGCAGCCCTTGCCATGGCCCTGGCCCAGACTCTGCAATCCTTTCTCTGAGCCAAAGGGGACAGGAAAGGACTCCAAGACTGCTGTCAGGAGGAATGAAAGCACCTCATTGTGGGAAGGAAATGGAGTCTTGGCCTCCCAGGGTGGCCTTGGAGACACCAGCCAGCTGCTGGCTCAGGCTGCGCCCTTCTGACCTCCACACTCAGCGTCTCCCATCCCGCTGCAGGGCAGAGGGCAGCTGGCTGAAGGTCCAGGCACACTTCAGTAGTAAACCAAGCCAGGCCGCAGGATGCCGTCTAGGCCGCAGCAAGGGCCTAGGTCCTCTGTCATCTGGACGCTGGCCCTCTGGTGAGAGAGAGCCAGCATTGCTCGCCCAGGCAAGAACCTCTCATCCACATTCATCCACGTTCACCCACACTCATCCACGTTCATCCACATTCATCCACGTTCATCCACGTCCATCCATGTTCATCCACGACCATCCACACTCATCCACACTCATCCACACTCATCCACACTCATCCACACTCATCCACGTTCATCCATGTTCACCCACAATCCTCCACATTCATCCATGTTCTTCCACGTCCATCCACACTCATCCACATTCATCCACACTCATCCACATTCATCCACATTCATCCACATCTGTCCACATTCACTCACACTCATCCACATTCATCCACGTTCACCCACAATCCTCCACATCCGTCCACATTCACTCACACTCATCCACATTCATCCACACTCATCCACACTCGTCCACATTCATCCACATTCATCCACATCCATCCACATTCACTCACACTCATCCACATTCATCCACGTTCACCCACAATCCTCCACATTCATCCACGTTCACTCACACTCATCCACATTCATCCACACTCATCCACACTCATCCACACCTATCCACATCCGTCCACATTCACTCACACTCATCCACATTCATCCACGTTCACCCACACTCATCCACATTCATCCACGTTCATCCATGTTCATCTATACTCATCCACATTCATCCACGTTCACCCACAATCCTCCACATTCATCCACATTCACTCACACTCATCCACACTCATCCATGTTCATCTATACTTATCCACACCCGTCCACATTTGTCCACATTCATTTGTTCACTCTGTCACCTGCCTTTATGGGAGGCCTGCCCTGCGGCAGGCATGACAGGGCAGTGGGCTGCCGTGGTAAACACACAAGGCTCTGTCCAGGAAGATCCCAGGGTAAGACGGGACAGAGGTGCACATGCGTTTGCCCTGCCACGTGGGTCACAGCATGGGTTGCAGCACGTGTGGTCTGAATGTGTCCCCCAGGTAACACGTCAGGGCTCAACTCCAAGGTAACAGTTCATGAGGTGGGGCTTCGGGAGGGCCTCTGCGCGTGGCCCTGTGTGTGTTCCTGTGTGTGTGTATTCCTGTGTGTCCCTGTGTGTGTATTCCTGTGTGTGTGTATTCCTGTGTGTCCCTGTGTGTGTATTCCTGTGTGTTCCTGTGTGTGTGTTCCTGTGTGTGTGTATTCCTGTGTGTCCCTGTGTGTGTGTTCCTGTGTGTTCCTGTGTGTGTGTGCCTGTGTGTGTGTATTCCTGTGTGTTCCTGTGTGTGTGTTCCTGTGTGTGTATTCCTGTGTGTTCCTGTGTGTGTGTGTGTTCCTGTGTGTGTATTCCTGTGTGTTTCTGTGTGTGTGTTCCTGTGTGTGTATTCCTGTGTGTTCCTGTGTGTGTGTTCCTGTGTGTGTGCGTGTTCCTGTGTGTTCCTGTGTGTGTATTCCTGTGTGTTCCTGTGTATGTGTTCCTGTGTGTGTGTTCCTGTGTGTGTGTGTGTTCCTGTGTGTTCCTGTGTGTGTATTCCTGTGTGTTCCTGTGTATGTGTTCCTGTGTGTGTGTTCCTCTGTGTGTGTTCCTCTGTGTGTGTGTATTCCTGTGTGTTTCTGTGTGTGTGTATTCTTGTGTGTTCCTGTGTGTGTGTATTCCTGTGTGTTCCTGTGTGTGTGTGGCCTTGGGTGTGTGTGCTCTTCTGTAAAATAAGAGGGTCCCCCAGAGTTTCTGGGGTCTGTGCGTCATTCCTGGGGTGTAACATTGATCACCCTGTGCTTGTGGGGGTCCTGGCCATCCCGCAGGGGGCGCCCCAGAGCTGGGCCCAGGTGCAGGCACACGGGCCTGAGGCAGGTGCGCGAGGTGTGAACTCAGCAACTCAGGGACAATGGGCACACCTGGGGCGGCCCCGCCCCCATGCCCAGCCCCGCCCACGCCACCACCCACAGCGGCTCCTGCCACACCGAGCTCCCGCGTCTCCTAAGGACAGACGGAGTCCAACCAAGCAGACAGCAAGCAGACAGCCCAGGTAGGAAACCCATGATGCCTGAGAAGCCATGTCTCTGCAGCACGCCGAGCCTTTCTGACGAAGGAAGACCTGATGGTGTTTTGTGTGCGCGTGCGTGCGAATAGCTGTGTGTCGTAGACAAAGAAAATGCTTGTGCAATGCCAGACAGAATCTTCATTGTGGGCTGGCTGCTCCCACTCGACCTGCTGGCTTCCCGAGCCTGTCCCGGGCCTTTATCCGCTGGAAAAGCCCCGAGAAGTCACGGGACCCCAGGTGGAGCATGTTAGACAAGCAGTGGCGAGGGTTTGTGCTCCACAGCGGAAAGGCTGGCCACGGAGGGCTGGCCACGCCAGTGTGGGCAGGGGAGGGGAGGGGAGAGCTGGCTGTGCCAGTGTGGGCAGGGGAGGGGAGGGGAGGGCTGGCCACGCCAGTGTGGGCAGGGAGAGGGGAGGGGAGGGCTGGCCATGCCATTGTGGGCAGGGGAGGGGAGGGGAGGGCTGGCTGCACCAGTGTGGGCAGGGGGAGGGGAGGGGAGGGCTGGCTGCACCAGTGTGGGCAGGGGAGGGGAGGGGAGGGCTGGCTGTGCCAGTGTGGGCAGGGGAGGGGAGGGGAGGGCTGGCTGCACCAGTGTGGGCAGGGGGAGGGGAGGGGAGGGCTGGCCGCACCAGTGTGGGCAGGGGAGGGGAGGGGAGGGCTGGCTGTGCCAGTGTGGGCAGGGGAGGGGAGGGGAGGGCTGGCTGCACCAGTGTGGGCAGGGGGAGGGGAGGGGAGGGCTGGCCGCACCAGTGTGGGCAGGGGAGGGGAGGGGAGGGCTGGCTGTGCCAGTGTGGGCAGGGGAGGGGAGGGGAGGGCTGGCTGCACCAGTGTGGGCAGGCACCTTGGTTTCCCAAGGCTGCTGATTAAACTGCTCAGAAGTTACAGCCACTACTCCCTGTCCCCACGCCGCTCCCTGTCCCCACGCCGCTCCCTGTCCCCACGCCGCTCCCTGTCCCCACGCCGCTCCCTGTCCCCACGCCGCTGTGTCCCCACGCCGCTGTGTCCCCACGCCGCTCCCTGTCCCCACGCCGCTGTGTCCCCACGCCGCTGTGTCCCCACGCCGCTCCCTGTCCCCACGCCGCTGTGTCCCCACGCCGCTGTGTCCCCACGCCGCTGTGTCCCCACACCGCTCCCTGTCCCCACGCCGCTCCCTGTCCCCACGCCGCTCCGTCCCCACGCCGCTCCCTGTCCCCACGCCGCTCCCTGTCCCCACGCCGCTCCCTATCCCCACGCCGCTCCCTGTCCCCACGCCGCTGTGTCCCCACGCCGCTCCCTGTCCCCACACCGCTGTGTCCCCACGCCGCTGTGTCCCCACGCCGCTGTGTCCCCACGCCGCTCCCTGTCCCCACACCGCTGTGTCCCCACGCCGCTGTGTCCCCACGCCGCTGTGTCCCCACGCCGCTGTGTCCCCACGCCGCTCCCTGTCCCCACGCCGTGTCCCCACGCCGCTGTGTCCCCACGCCGCTGTGTCCCCACGCCGCTCCCTGTCCCCACGCCGCTCCGTGTCTGTGTCCCTGAGCGTCATGTGGCCCTGCGTGTGAGACTCTGCCTTTCCAGAAGAAACGAGAGGAAGCTCCTGTCCTTGTCCAACGAGGGCTGGAGGAGCGCGGAATGTGGACGGGGGAGGCCGCAGGGCTCGGGCCGCACCCCCAGGGAGAGCCGCCGGGACAGCGGGCGGCCTGGCTGAGCATGAGCCTCTCCCCCACTGAAAGGCCGGCAGAGGCCAGGGGGGGACTGGTGTGGGGCTGGGGCTCCCCGAGGTTCCTGTCCATAGTTGGGCGGATCCCAGCCCTGGTGAAAACCCAGGACATGGGGTGCCGGCATTCTGCTCCTGCCTGTCATGTTACTGCCTGCTCCAAGCCCAGACCCTCTCACCCCTGCCCAACCGGGGCTTCTCCCCGAGCCTTGAAGGTTCTTCATCCTCTGCTACCACGTGGCCCTGCGCCAGGCCTGCCCGTGTCCACGTGGATGCACCAGGACGGAGCGGGCCCGCTTGCGGGGCTGACCCTGGCGTTTCTCCTGGGATCTGTGGGCCGCAGCTCTCAGGAGTGGGGGGTGATCCCCTGTGACTGGAAGTGGGGAGGGGACAGAGGGCCCAGGAGTCGTGGTGGGCCTGGCGGGGGGAGGGGTCTCCAGTTGCTGGTGCTTGAGACCTGGAGGAGACAGGAGGAAGTCCAGCTGTGTGCTGGGGGGGGCTGGGGGGGTCAGGACCCTGGGGAGAGGGGAGGGAGGCACAGGAGTGAGCATGGGCGGAGCCGCCTCCTCTGCCCGCCTGGCTCCTGGACCTCCCTCAGACCCGCCCCGCGTCTCTCCTCCCAGGCCGTGGGGCCTGAGCTCTGGGCCTGGGCGCTGTCCCTGCGCTCTCCAGCTCAAGGCGAGCGCTCTGCCACTTGAGCTGCGGTGCCACTTCCGGTTTACTGGTGGTTTATTGGAGATAAGAGTCTCATGGACTTTCCTGCCTGGGCTGGCTTTGAACCGCGATCCTCAGAGCTCAGCCTCCTGAGTAGCTAGGATGACAGGCGTGAGCCACCGGCACCGAGGGCAACTCTTACAGCCCATTTTAGTTTGTGTTTTATTATCTGCCAGTACTGCAGCTTGAGCTCAGAGGCTGCAGGTACTTGTAGGCAAGTTCTCTCTCTCTCTTGCTTTTGTTTTAGATGAGGTCTTGCAGTTTGCCCTGGACCATCCTCGAACAGAAATCCTTCTCCCTCCACTTCCCGAGCAGCTGCCAAGACAGGCATGCGCCACCATGCCTGGCCCTTTCTAACTGCCCCTTTGGAGCCCTGTTCTCACCACCCGACTCCGTTCCCAGCTTTGCTTTCTCTCGTATTCCAGCAAGTTGTCTTAAATATAAATGTTATATATATGTATGTGTCACCTGTATGTTATGTGTGTCAGCTATGTAAATTTGACTCCCTAGATAGAAACTGAGCACGCTGCTGTCCACTTACAGTGGACACCTCCAAGGGCGTTGGCTGTGAGAGGAGAATCAGAGCCTCACACGGCTCACCACTCAGAGCCGCACACGGCCCAGCGGTCCCCGCGCCCACGCAGTGTCCTGCCGCAGGGCGCCCCCTGGGGGCCACACACAGCTACTCCACGGCGTTGTCTTTCGTTGGGGCTGCCTGGCACAGTGGTTTTCTGCTGGACTCCGCCTCTTCTGACAGCAACCCAGTGACCTCCTCTCCCCCTCCCCCCCTCCAGCGTGTGACTGACCCGGTCATCTTGCCCAGTCACAGGCTCAGGACACACAGAGCAGGAACGCAGTGTGGGCCCCGTCACCCCCCCCCCCCCCCCCATCACAGGCTTGGTGTCCTGCAGGCATCCCATTCCTGCACAGCATTCCAGAGAGTTCTCTTTAAGCAGTCACTGGACACATAGGTCGGTTGCTGTGTCTGTTATGTTGTGGGCATTTATTTACTAATTTAAAAGGCAATATGAGTATTCACGTTCTATCGCAATATCGAAATGCATCACTTAAATGGATGAGCTCCATGAGCATCCAGAGAGTTCGCTGATGTAGCCTTTGTCATTATGTCTGCTTTGGCAAGGGAGGAAACTTAGCTTAGTGAGGTCCGGTTCGCCCGTGACTCGGCCCTGAGGGAGGGCTGGTTCTCCCACGCTAGCCCTGGCGTCCTGAGCCCTGTTCCGTGTCGGCCCACACCCTCACAGCTCCCATCATGCTCCAGTCCATCTCCACAGGCATCCTGGCATAGGCCGCACCACAGGCTCTGGACCCCGAGAAGAGACGGACCCCGACCTGCTTGCTTACTACCTCAAGCTGAGTGGTGGCATCCCATTTGCCCAATGTTGACTGGCCCATCATTAATGGGATAGGCAGACATGGCTGTGGCCTGGAGATCTCTCACCGTGTGCAGAGCCAGCGCAGCCCCGTCTCTGCAGGTGGATGGCCAGCCCCGGGTGGACGGCCAGCCCCGGACGGACCTGTCTGGTCTGTTGGGCTGCACAGGGGCCACATCCAGAGTGAGGCTCTGCCACACCCATTTAGTTCTGCAGAAAGTCGTTTGCTCGCCTGCCCGTCTCCCGTCCCCCTCCCTCTGACCCTCCCCCTTCCTTCCCTCTTTCTTCCTTTCTTTCTTTCTTTCTTTCTTTCTTTCTTTCTTTCTTTCTTTCTTTCTTTCTTTCTTTCTTTCTTTCTTTCTTTCTTTCTTTCTTTCTTTCTTTCTTTCTTTCTCCTCAGAGTCACACTATGAAATGTGAACCCAGTGCAAATGCAATTGTCTGGACATGTTTTCACATATCCCATGCTTTAAGGACTGTCATAGGTTTTGCCAAGTCAGCACACCTGAAGTTCCCCCTTCCCCCCCCCCCCCCCATGTAGACGATGGCGAGGCAGCCTCTCCCCCCCTCCCGGGGACAGGACAGCCAGGCTGTGCGTGAGGACGGCCACCTCTGCTAGCTCACACACCAGGTCCTGGGGCGAAGAGGCCGTGAGCGGCCGCTTCTAAACGGGCACTCACGTGAGCGCAGACCTTTTCCAGACGGAGGCCGAGCGCTGGTGTGGTGCCTGCTGGAGCCGGAAGCTCGGGGCCACCTGGGTTCATCTGGCACCGCACAGGTGGAGCAGTCTTGGCTCAGGCTCTGGCGGCATCCGACGGCACCTGCCCAGCTCAAGATCAGACAAAGCCTTCTGCGGTTACTCGGCCTCTCCCATGGCCTCCAGACCCATGGATGTGGCAGATTACTGCCTGCTCTGGTGCAGTAACCCAGCCCCTGCCAAGGTCCCGATGTCCATCCCGAGGCATCTTCTCTGGCCCTGAACACGTTGTCTTTTCTTGATTTAAAAGATGCTTCAGCTTTGAAAGAAAATGTTTAAATTAACCCCAGTTTTCCTTTGGAGAGGACCTTGGTGGAAGCGCAGGTGGCCCACAGGTGGTGGCTTGAAGGCCTCCCGGCTCCTTGGCCTAGAGAGAAGGGACGGAGCGGGGCACCCTGGGACTCGCGGACCCTGCCTCAGGCCAGGGCGGGGTTTCCACAGGCTTGCAGGAATTGGGGTGCGTGGTGCTGTGGCCTGTGATAAACTGGGTCGCCTCCAGGGGGCAAGGCGGGGTAAGGACAGCCAAAGACACTGGGACAGAAGCCTCCACGTCTGTCCCACGCCTGTGTCATCGGAGGGTGCGGTCCCTGGCCACATAAGAAGAGTGTGGAGTTACACCTGTGGGACTGGGCTGCGCCAGGCCACCAAACAGTGTAAGACTTTATGCCTGAAACTGCACTATGTGCTGTGGAGCAGGCCCAGCACAGAGGAAGCTGCGCTGTGTGCTGTGGAGCAGGTCCAGCGTGCAGCGCAGAGGACGGTGCAGACAGCTGCGCTGTGTGCTGTGGAGCAGGCCCAGCGCAGAGGACGGTGCAGACAGCTGCGCTGTGTGCTGTGGAGCAGGCCCAGCGCAGAGGACGGTGCAGACAGCTGCGCTGTGTGCTGTGGAGCAGGTCCAGCATGCAGCGCAGAGGACAGTGCAGACAGCTGCGCTGTGTGCTGTGGAGCAGGCCCAGCGTGCAGCGCAGAGGACGGTGCAGACAGCTGCGCTGTGTGCTGTGGAGCAGGCCCAGCGCAGAGGACGGTGCAGACAGCTGTGCTGTGTGCTGTGGAGCAGGCCCAGCGCAGAGGACGGTGCAGACAGCTGCGCTGTGTGCTGTGGAGCAGGCCCAGCACAGAGGACGGTGCAGACAGCTGCGCTGTGTGCTGTGGAGCAGGCCCAGCACAGAGGACAGTGCAGACAGCTGTGCTGTGTGCTGTGGAGCAGGCCCAGCGTGCAGCGCAGAGGACGGTGCAGACAGCTGCGCTGTGTGCTGTGGAGCAGGCCCAGCACAGAGGACAGTGCAGACAGCTGTGCTGTGTGCTGTGGAGCAGGCCCAGCGTGCAGCGCAGAGGGCGGTGCAGACAGCTGCGCTGTGTGCTGTGGAGCAGGCCCAGCACAGAGGACAGTGCAGACAGCTGTGCTGTGTGCTGTGGAGCAGGCCCAGCGTGCAGCGCAGAGGACGGTGCAGACAGCTGCGCTGTGTGCTGTGGAGCAGGCCCAGCGCAGAGGACGGTGCAGACAGCTGTGCTGTGTGCTGTGGAGCAGGCCCAGCGCAGAGGACGGTGCAGACAGCTGCGCTGTGTGCTGTGGAGCAGGCCCAGCGCAGAGGACGGTGCAGACAGCTGCACTGTGTGCTGTGGAGCAGGTCCAGCGTGCAGCGCAGAGGACGGTGCAGACAGCTGCGCTGTGTGCTGTGGAGCAGGCCCAGCACAGAGGACGGTGCAGACAGCTGCGCTGTGTGCTGTGGAGCAGGCCCAGCGTGCAGCGCAGAGGACGGTGCAGACAGCTGCGCTGTGTGCTGTGGAGCAGGCCCAGCGTGCAGCGCAGAGGACGGTGCAGAGAGCTGCGCTGTGTGCTGTGGAGCAGGTCCAGCGTGCAGTGTAGAGGTCAGTGCAGACAGCTGCGCTGTGTGCTGTGG